>NC_133932.1:32547626-32849468 GCF_031877795.1 Strix aluco | reverse complement strand
CAATGCAGTGTTCACAAGGACAACATGGAAATGGCCTCAGGGCTCTGCAAGGAGATCTCAGAAGACTCAAGGCAGATCTGGGAAGGGAGGTCTCTCAAAGGGTTATCTCCTGCTGTGGCCATTGGCTCATCCATCATCCCTGTCAGCCTTGTGACTATACAGCAAGGCAAACAGGAACAATGTGGAGGAGGAAGGTGGGTGCAGGCAGGAAAATCTTTTTCCTGCTTCAGCTCATCTTTATTTTTTGTTGATAGCTAACTCTTCTGGAAAAATAATTTCTGGAGCACATACAGCATGATGAACCACAGATATTAGCAGTAACACGTCCCCATTCAGGACTGGTGCACTGATGACAGTTCTTTGGCAAAAGAGAGGACCCCACAGAAACCTGCATTGGCAGCTCATATTTTGTGTTACTACCCTGTCTCGATTTTCTGTGGTTTGCAAGTCCTTTTAAAACCTCTCAGCAGAGTATCACTATACTGGGATGTATTATAATATGAAGATCATGTGTATTATTCTGAGAAGAATTTAAAAGATCAATCCACTAGCACTTTGCATAATTTCCCTAAAATATATGAATACCAATCAAACTTTTATGTATGTGTGGTGTTAGTGGGTACATCTTCAAAGAGAACAAGGGAGTCCTGCCTGTTTCCTTCTGGACTCTTCCACCATGGGTTTTACTGTCTCACTGTATTTACATTACTTCACATGCACTTGGGAAAGTATTTTCCAAGGCAGCATGGTTTGCTAGTTAGCACTACTATCAGATAAAGTATGGTAGCCAAAAAAAAAAAAAAAAAAAAAAAAAAAAAAGAAAAAACAGCTGAAGCAGTAGAATAGAGTACAATATCAATGCTGACATCCTGGTCAGTGTAGCTCTGGCTTTGGAAATATTCATCTGCCTTTCCTTCGAGATATGAGTGAGATCAGATGTTTGAGTGCAGCTCACAGTAGTGACTCAGAAAATGGAGAGGACAAGTATGGTGATCAAACTGGTAACAAGAGGAGGGAACTGAGAATCATTTCAAGGACAACCTGTAAATCAAATTAATTTAGGGCATTTTTATTTTTTCATGTTATAAAGCTCTGAGTATACAAAGTCTTGGGACTAATTCTTGTCAAAATGAGACCTTATTAAACCATTTTAGTGGTGTAAAAGATTCTTAAACTAGAAATGAATTATGGTTATGCCCATCTTCTACTGTTAGAGTTGACCTGAAGTGTATGTAAGAGCTCAGGTCTGTATGTGGCTAAATACTGAGAAATAAATGTTGCATTTTTCAGATAGTCTTTGCTAATCTTAAATAACATTGCAGAGAACATCCTGTTACTTTGCTCTGAGGGATCTGAAAAGCCTGTCAGGAACAAATTTGTAGTAAACTCACATGTATATTGGCAGGCTTATTTTCAGTAAGATTATAAATGTCAGTTGCTGGTCCAGAACAGGTGGCACTATAAAAAAATTGGCTATGGGAAATGAGTACCGCTTACAGGGAAAATATCCACTTTCGCAGATTGGGAATAAGAACCATTGCACAGCTGATCTGTGAACTAGTGGTGCTTTTTAATGTATTTTCCTTAAATTGCTTTGAGAAGTTCATGGCTACAGATTTTCCCCCGTTACTGTTTGTTTTTATGTTTCTTTTATTCCATAGTTCAGTGTATCAAAGCTTAGCAAGTGAGAGTCTTTATTTGTGCCATCTTGGCACTTGGATTAGTGATGGGAACAGTTTAATACTATTACCCCATTAATCACAAAGGACTTAATGTGGCTTCAGACTGAAGCAAGCATGGGCAGCATGGGGTCTGCAGTCATACAGTACCTATAACACATTATTTACTGGTTGGTTCACATCATAGATCTCCCCTGGGCTTGTTCTTTCCATTATTTTATATGAGTAGTATATGGACAATAATAGACTGATTACTGAGTTTTATTCATCCTCTTCTCCAGCAACAATGGTTTTTCTTTAAACTGGAGAAGGTGAATAATAAACCAAAGCCCTGTACTCATGTTGATGGAAAGCTTCTCTTCCAGGAAGTCTTCAGATCTCATCGTTGTTTCAAAGAAATGGTGTGTCCCCAGCATGCCGCAGCTGATACCGCTGCTCCCCTTCTACTATATGCTTCAGACTGTGTAGCACAAAATGTACTCCAGAGGACACAGGTGAATGGAATAGAAATAAACACATGAACACAACAAATGAGAAGACCATTATTTTTTTTTTGCCATTTTTTTACTTCTGTGGAATCTTTGAGTTCCTTCTGCTCTAACTGATCCTCTCAGAGCAAGACATGGTTGCCCAGACAAGACCAGTCTGCCTTCATATTAATGAAAAATGTCAAAAGGTTTACAAGACTCCTTAGCATACATCTGAAAAACTGGCCACACATTTCCCTGGCAAAAGAGGCCTGTTGTACCTTTCCAACCCAGAATCGCTCACTCCCTTGGCATCTGGGGGACATCTCTGTGCTGCTGAACAAGAAATCATGGTATCACAGCTGATTGTTTTGTTCTAGAATCCCCACAGTTCATAGCATTTTGTTTATGAATCAGAGTTGCCTTTCAGAAGCTGGATGACCAGGCATTAAGTGAGGGTAACTAATATAACAGTTTCTCTATATCATCCCCACATTTCTCATGTGAATACTACTTCAGGACCAGAACACATGACCCGCACAGCTACACAGAGAATCACAAATCCATTTGTGATGTAAGTAGTTGTTTTCTCAGCATGAAGTAGGAGAGATACTGTCCTCTCCTCTCTTTCTTACCTGACAAAAAAAAGAAAAAAAAAATATTCAGTTGGTCATTCAGCCTTATTCACTTGCCATAATTAAACAGAAAGTGGCTCAGGGTTACAGAACAAAGCTACTCCTCATGCTTTGCCTGTTTCAGTTACTCATGGCTGGCAAGGAGTCTTGCTAATTGAAACAGATTCATGTAGACTGTTCGGCACCTTGTTTCCCTTCCTTCCTCCTTCCTCCACGTCCTCTGAGGGTGAAATGACATCGGGGGTGTGGGTTCCGTATTGCTGCTGCCAGTATGCTTCAACCTGCAAGCAAGATTTAACCTTTATCAGGTGCTGTGCTTGAGGTTAATAACAATAAAAAATAGTCCCGACAGGAGCACTGGGAAAGCATGCATATAATAGACCTCAAAACACCCACAGTGGGCAAAGCTCAGGAAATTCCTGACCTTAAAAATGGCCTTCTCAGTTTCGTGTAAAGAAAGAAAGAAAAAAAAAAAAATTCTCTACCAGGCATTAAAATCAAGATTATTAAATTTAAGAGTAGATTGAGTTCTTTCCTTGCATTCAATTGCTTTTGTTGAGTAGTGATATATTCTGGTTCCTAGCAGCACACCACTGTTTACGCTGGTTACTAAAGGAATAAATTGTTCTAAGGATGCAGATGTCCAAGTAGTTAACATTACAGCTTACAGCTATTGCCAAGGAAATAGGAAAACCTGAGTTACTATCCTGCAGAACTACTTTGTTAAGCTATATTTCTTACTTATGTCATCCTTAGTTTTCTCCCTTTATGCAACATCCCTATGTGATGTTGATGGGTACTGAAACCTGTGTCCAAAGGTCATAGCTGGTGACAGAGATTTTGTGTACTATAGGATGTATGCAATGCTCTTGGCTAAGAGCTTCAAAAGTGACTGTGATTGTAGAGGCCTCCATTTTTATTTTCCCATTTTCAACACCTTAAAAAGGCCTAGATTTTAAGTGTAGGTACAATTTCTGAAGGCAAAACATGTCCAGCTGAACACCCAAATCAGCACTTCTGTTGAAAATCACTGATGGTCATATAAAAATACTTGTAAAGTTATACACATGAAGATGGCCTCTCTATTCCAATGCTTTATTTAAAGGCTTATGAATTCAATAACTATATATATTTTGAAGATGCTAATATATGATAGTTCTGTGCCTTTTAAACTTTTCAAGTGTATAAATAATTTTTTTCTGTTTGTTTAGGGAAACAGGCACACTGTGAAGAAACTTAACAAAAAAAGATTCCAGTTCACTTCAGAGGATATTTTACTGACTTGTCAGGAAGTTTAGGGGAATAACAGTTGGAAGGAGACATAAGATAGATAAATGTATACCATGAAAAAATATTCAACTTCTGTGGTTTACACTGTGACAGTTTATGTGAAGGTCTATGATATCCTCCATTCAGTTTGTTTGCTGATCATTTTCAATCAAAATATACGATATATAGACATTATCTAGATTTTTTCAATGTTAGTTCATCTGGCTAAGAACCCTAGATGCCATCAGTTGTTAATAATAAAAAAGTGTTTACGATAACTTTTCTAATTTTTCCTTTTAACACTTCCAAGAAGTTTGCTGAAGCCTTTGCATTTTATACATGGAATATATAACAGGGTATTTTAGCTGATATTTTATACATCAAAATTTATTTCACATCAGTACTCGTTAGTGAGATGTTGCTGTGCACTAGGAAAGTTCCTTTTCCTCTCCCAATCACTGCAAGTTACACAGAGTCAAAGGTAGAAAAGCAGGCAACAAGTAGACTAAAACAAGGAAGAATTTTGTCTATTACAAGATACTGGAAAGGCAGGAAATTTAAAGTTGAGTCTAAAGTTAAAATATACACAATCAGAAAGTTAATATAGGTTTTGGATCTCTGTGAAGTGTATGCACTGTTAGAAATGAAGTATGAAAGATTTGATTCTTCTCATTTTTATACCATCATAACAAGAAATGGTCTTGGTGTTAACACTGGCAATGTAACAGGAAAATGGGACGAAAAAGATTAAAAATCCTAAGACCAAGACTCTTCAGGGGGGACCGGGACAGGGTCAGAAAGCTGAATGTGCTCTATGCCTTCCCTGTTGTGGTGGGCTCCCGGATCATGTTCTCTCCCAGTGGAAAACAGACGTACCTCTGTGCCATATTTTGGATTCTCCTCATATCCAGGGGTCCCCAGAGGAGCAGGTGGGATGAAGGCAAGGCTCTAGTGTGCCCAGTTGAGCAGTATGCACATTTGACCACTGGCACCAGCATCTGCTTGCCTTTGGTCTGTTGCCATCTGCGACCCTTGATAACTTGGACTCTGACAGCAGCTCCTATTTAGGAGTCCAGAAATTTGGCTGGAGAGCTGAAAATCTTTCCCAAGAGATCTTTGCTGTGTGGTATAGAGAGGACTTATTCTCTGAACAAAACAAGAGATGCTAATTCTTGGCACTCTTGTGTACTTTTAAACCAAGGCCACCCTTTTAATACCGGGGAGTGTCTTGTTGAGCTCATCTGGTCATTTGGCATCAGTGCCAGACTGCACTGAGGTCTCCAGGCCCAGTGTTAAGACACTTCAAAAGCTTGTCCTACCTGAAAACTACTTCTGGGGTAAAATTCAAGGGAAATGCTGACTGAATTAACTTCAGAGACATTGTCAGAGGGTTTTCTCTGCCCTTGCTGATAGAAAAAACCTATGGGAGAAGTAGAAGTCTCAGGCAACCAAAGAGCCTCCAGATGTAGGCCTCCAGATGTAGGCCTCATGTCTGGCCAACTGAGCAGTTTATTCATGAGTGTTTTGCTGTGGCCACTGTTGTTGATAGCTCATGACTTCCACAGAAAGTTTTCAAGTTCATTGGTAGTTTCCCTCCATTCCCATTTCTAACAAGGGAAGATTGAACTATTTTGATTTCAAAAAAACCCTTTCCTGCTACTCACAGCACCAGTAATTGATGAAAATAATGATTTACAAGATTGTTTGCAAAACTTGGGTGTACTGCCAGATGCCTGCTCAGATGGACTGTCTGTCCTTTCTGCAATGAGATGGGAGACGTTCAGTGCTCCTGATTTATGTACCACTTTCAATTTAGACTAGGATAGCTACAAACAACTGAGTACCTTTATTGCTTAGAAACAGTCTTTTTTGCCTACTACTGCTGAATTTTCTGTCGATGTACCCACCAGGTCACAACTCTGTATGGAAGAGCAGACTAGTAACTGCTATTTCATTGAGACTTCATCAATCTCAAAATTAGACAAAACATAGATCCTTTTAGGGAATGAAAGCTGCTGTAGTAGCTGGTTTTGCTGGCTTGTATCAAAATGCTTGTTCTCCCTTACATTCGTGCTTTAGACTGAGGGTCTCCTTAACACTAGGGTCAGTGAAGGGACTGTGAGGACTGAAGTATGGCACATATGCAGTAACACAGAGACTCTGCTGTCCAGAAAGTTTCCAGGTCACACATCAGTGTTGCATTCTGGTAGATGTATGCAGACAACCATCTTTAACAACCACAGTTACTACACCTATGGAGCTGTGGTTATAATGCCAGCAACCCAATACCCTATTATTCTTCAGCATTGACTTCAGCCCAAAGCAGCCATTTTCTTGTATTTTATTGCTTTGGGGCTAGAATTACTTCATCCCAGACCACATGCTAAGAGCACTAACTTCCAAGGGCCTCTTCTGCTGTGAGTAGCTGAAACATGAAGATCCAAGGCTTCAAGCCAGGTTTTGATTTCTGTTGTGCTGGCATGAACGGAACCACTACAGATTTAATGAACATAACTGGGGGGGAGCACTTGGGCCTTCTCAGATCAAATTTCTGAGAGTCATACTGGAAAACAAAGGTCTGTCTCTCTGCTCCTTATTCTCCTCTAGGTTTCAATGGCTCAGCCATAATTTTGAAAACTTGTCATCGGTGATTTTGAAATCAAACAAAAAGTTCATTTCTAGACTTTGTAAATATAGGGGAGACTTACTACTGCAGTGAAAAATAAAAAAGCTCATGGTATAGCAGCTTCACTTAGAATGCTCAGAGTAATGATCGACATGATAAAACAGACTTATTTGGGAAATAATATTACCTCAAGGGCAAAATATAATTAAAACCAGTAATCTGTTGAGTATCTTACTTGAGCATATGAGATGAAGGACACTGGTGAACTTTCACCACCAATGTTTGATGTGCCTTCTTCTGTAGACAACTGGCTTTGAGTTCATCATCATTAAGTAGTAGAGTAAATTTGGGGAGGTCACATAAGGGGTATGAGCCCATAGCTTCATGGCATAATATATATGCTGTTGAGAAAGCTGACAGAATGGAGCTTGGATGATTCACAGGTCATTTCCCCTCAGGGAAAGGTTTTGGAGCTATGACTGATATTTCAGATCCCCTCTTCCTGGTCATGTGGTTTTGGTCAACACATAGCTCATTTGTTTGGGTAGTGCATTGGTTGGCAGAATATATCTTTGAGCAAATGTTATTTCCAAAGTGGAGGTCATGATCTTGGAAGTGCAAGTGGAAATGGGGTCATGGGAAAAGCTGAGAATTGCTGGAATGTGGTGAAAGCAAAGTAATCTATACATGTTTATGTTGTCAGCAACCACAACATGGTTCCCTGAGGAACTCAGATGAAGTTATCACAGGGAGTAGCAAGATAGAACTGACATAAATAGCTCAAGGTTGGGCTTGCTGTTCTTAAAAAAATCTTTAGGTAGTTCAGGTCTCTTAAATCTAAACCATGTGCTGCGATACCCTTTTAATCACAAAAATCAGGCTTTGTGGGGAAGTTTCCTTTGAGTGTACCTGGAATATCAGTGCTTTCTGGCAAACAAGAAACTTCCTCTTCTAGTAGTGAGAAAGGTTTCACATATCATGTGTTACAGTCATCAAAGATTTTCATCTTCATTATTTAGTACAGTAAATATTTCTATATATGCATATGTTTGTTTACTTTTCAGCAAAGGGTTCTTTCAGCCCTCAAAGTTTACAGGTGGGAAGACTAAAATTAGAGGGGGGGTTTGTTGTCAGAGGAGAAATCATGGTTTTGCCTGCTATGTACAAAATCTTAGACAGCAGAAAGTTTTTCATGGACACAGTTTTGCATACTAGGAGCTTACAGCAGTACAAAGCTAAGTGCCTATGTTGCTGCAGAACTGTGGTTGAGTTGTGTGATTGTCTCAAAAAATCTGGCTGCTACAGGCAACTTGGCAACTGGCTTGAACACCTGGATGCCAGATATGTTTGAAGGCAGCTGCTGTGTTGAACCTTCTGTGCTGTATGATGCATGGCAATTACTCTCAATAAGGACTATTGGAGATCTTAAGGCAAAGCCACAGCATCATTATAGTGGTTCTGTTTAGCCTTGTTCATTTTAATGTTCCCTTTCCCACATACAGCAGTGATTGTGCTGACTGTATATGACAGAGCCCTTGGCTCAACTCAGCAGTGACTTTCTGGTCATTAATGAAGGTCCTAAACACTTGATCAGTATTTCGTTTGGTTGGGATGCCTGCCTGCATTAAATTTAGTACTAATATTTTAATTTTCCCACTTTGGTGTCTCCTCAGCCTACTTACATGAATGGTATGAAACTTTACAAACAAATCTTTGCTCAGTCCACTGAGTAATTGGCTCCCTGTTCAGTAGATTTTCAGTGTATATCACCAGTGAACATTAACAAATAGTAAACAATTAATACCTAAAATTAGAATTTCAGATGCAGCCTCCAGTCCTGAAAACAAGCCTGGGCTTGTTGAGTGTGTGAGTCATTTTGCATTCCCTCTTGTGAAGTGAAATAATTGTATGATTCTGTTAAACACACTGATATTTGTCATTAAAATGATATAATTTGAAGATAGCATTTCAGTCTCATATGAGCTACATAGGAGGTAGCTCTGTACAGGAAACACTTTTCTTACATTTAGAAGATTCTCTTCACAGGTAATCTTCAGCCTCACCTTTTAAGTGAAATGCACATTCAGCAAAAGTCAATAACAATCCCCAAATTCTTATAGGGCCAGAAAGCCTCAAAACTTCCTGAATTTCTGTATGGGCAGATTTTAGTGTGTAAAGGTGAGAGCCGCCACTGCTAAGGCCCTCTACCTCTGTGCTTTACAGCACTGGGGAAGTAAAAAATATGGGTAGGAACTGGGAAACCCTGAGTAGCAAATGTAGTGGGGTCCTCCTTCCAAATTTCAGGGAAAACTTAAACAGAAATGCCACACAGTACTAAGCAAAACCATCACATAGTTGTGCTGTGGAAAACAGAAGGATGTCCTTAAAATAACATGTTTCAGAACAAAGAAGGGGCTGAGCCCCACCAGGGCCCCATGGTACTCCTGCAGTAGATTCCTCTTACCCTGTTCTTGTCCAGATACCCTCAGTAGGATGCTTCTGGGTGCACTGAGCAACATTGCTTGCTGGAGGGTTGAGAGATGACTGGGGGTTTGAGGAGGTGGAAAGAGGGTGGCAGTTTGGGGGTTTGAGACAAGCACTTCAGGAACAGTGCAGTGTTCCTGCTGAAGTGATCAGGTGAAGTTAATTACTGAGCTATTAAAACACCATTATTAGCATACGAAGTTAACGTTAGAGGGATTTAAGGCATCTTGTTTTCCCTCTAATCACTTTTTTCAAGTTATATTACAGCCCTGTGAGGTAGGAATGCTGTTTCCAAATGAAAGTTTATTTGACCGAGCAGCCATTATTCAGCAAGAGGGGGGATTACATGATTGTCCAAATATATAGACTTTTCTTTAAACTAGACTATTCTTAAAAGGTTTCGGCTAAGAGAAAACATATGTCTAATAAAAATGTGTAGTCAGTCTTTTTGAAAATAAAAGTTAAATCCTTAGTTTTGCTATTTTAAAAATGTCTTTATTCTACTTTTGATAATATTAAGCATCTAACAGAAGATTTTTCTCTTGTATTTCCATTTAGAAGTAATGACGTTCACAACAGACAAAAAGACCCCATATTTCCTCTTTAATTTTTTTTTTTTTTTATTTTTTAATTCTGATGTGCCAGACTGAAAAATCATCAGGAAGTCAAAAGTGCCTGCCTTAACCAAGTTACCTTGTGCTTTGCAGGACTGGCAAACTGACACACAGGGCACTGTTTAAACTAGCCTTTTCTGCAGATTCAGCTTTGCATCCCCAACAGGGAATTAAGCAACTGAAACCCAAATCTAACGCCCACAAGGCCTGGGAAGTCACATAAGTGAAGTAAGTACCTGAGTGCCTTTCATGCATAATATTGCCCTTGTCAGGGCAGGGGTTGTATTTCAATTTTAAGCTGGCTAGCATGTGTGGTGGTCTGGAAAACAGTATGAGCAACAGTATATGCAAAATGTAAATGCTGACCTCTGGTACTAGCCCTGTGAGGAAACTCAGGCAGTGCTGGCAAGAGTTGTCAGTAACAGGTTCCCATAAACTAGGCTTGCTGGCCTGTGTCTATGCTAGCCATCTCCTTATCTCACATTGTCCAGTGATGGAACTTCACCGGTTCTCGCACTGAAGGAAGCTAAAGTACAGGAAGTCATTTCCACCAGTATAACACTGTTCATGCTTGTATTAAAGACAGAAAATACTTGCCTTCTCTGTTCCCTTTCCCATGCATCAGTCAGGAGTACAAGGGAAGAAGAGCTCACCATTCCTCATGAAGATCAAACATTGCTCCTTACTATTTCCAAAAATGTCATAAGTCAAAACAGACTGAGGAATTTCTCACATTCCCAAAGTCCTGGTATTCATTCCTGAATTTGCATTGTCCTCGGGTATCTATTCCTGCTCTGGCTTATGTCCTGACTGTACTAAACCAAGCAAGGTTACATTCAGCAAAACCATGAGGTGAAGGCCAACAGAAGCGACATGACTGTTCCTGTCTGTTGTATGTAGCTCAATGCACGTGACAGGAGAAGTGACATGTTCGTACCCTTTTGAGCTATGGAGACCCTTTCAGTGGCATACGAGCAGGCTGGTGTTCATACTGCCCGAACTGAGGTGGCGACCGAGTCCACAAAGCCTGCCATCTGCACCAAAGTCAAGAGGCAGTGTACACACAGTCCTAGATCAAGCAATGCACTTAAATCCAACTGTAACTTAACTTTATTAAAAACAGCTCTAAACACCAAGGACTTCATTATGCAGAGAATCAAGCACTGGAGGCAGGCTAGAGGAGAGCTCTTCACTTCACTGTTTGGATCCAGGCCCGTGTAACCATGACATGTATTCTCGGAAAACTCTCACTTTTAAAGGGCAAAAAATATCTGAATGCTTTTTTGTTCCCGAAATTTGTGCTCCTTCTTTTTTAGTAAGTATTTTAAGGCTTATCTCTGTGCTTGGCTGACTTGACCTTTCAGTTATTAATTACATAATTAAGCTTTGAACTTGTATATCACTTCACAGCTTCTCGCTTTCTCACAAAGGCACTGGTGCTCAGTGGTATTTCCACCTCTTCCTACTTTTGTATGCACATTTGTGCCTCTTCAATACGCAATGAATTCAGCCAACACAAGCATACTTTATACCAGCTGATTAGGCTTCAGGTTGAGGCTAAGGAAGTGCTTTGATGCAAAGTTCTGATTTTCATAATTTTAAAAATATTTTGTGGGAAATAAAATTCTTTGTCATTTTTCCATCTACACTTTGTAAAACAAAGGAGAATAGTTTAAACTACTAAGGTATTCCACTTAAAGTGTGTTTTGTCTTGTTGAATAGAGTAAAAAATAATGCACTCTTAAGGTTAATCAACTTCAGATCAGATATCATGACTCAGAATAAAAATCTGGATACTTTTATGTAACCTTTTTTTTTGGAGAAGTATTCAGGAGGGATTGTTGTGAATCTTTGTGAAAGAAGGCATATTATAGCAGAAACTAATTCCTCATGATTTTTATGAAAAATACAAGGATAGCAGAACTATACTGTGACAGATGCTCAGAATCCTGAGCATCCAGAAAGGTAAGACACTGCTATCTACAAAATAAATGATGATGTACAGGAAGTATTTCAAGAAACTAACCTGTCCTCTCTTCTGTAATTCATGTTTATCTCTTAGATTTGAACACAGAGCTACAACCGTTTTTCATAAAGGTTTGAGACATCATATGGCAACAGACAAGGAGTAAGAGAATTGGTTGAACAGTGCATTATTCACACAGTCCCCACATCAGGAAAGCTTTTAAAAATTGCTATTCAGGAAATCTTAAACATATGTACATACATAGTTGAAAGGAGTCACATGATAAAGAGAAGTTAATGAGGTTTTTTTAAGTGTTTTCAGATCTTGCCTAATCATAGACTCTGCAGGAGAGAGGCTGTTGTCTAGCTACTTTGTAGCTCTCCTTTCTGCATACTCTGACAGAACAACATCCTTTAGACATCACACAGAAGAGTTGTTTTGGGTTTCTAAGGCAAGAGAAGACATTTTGTTGAATTTCAGTCTTAACCCCTGTCACATCTGTGTGGTTTACTTTGGACATTGATTTTGTTTTCGTGGAGGAGTGAGAACCTAGATGACTAGTATGTCATATAAGTTATCACAAATATTGACAACATACCCAAGAGATGGATGACATGGAGATGACAGCTGTGACATTTTGCACCAGAAACTGTCTTCTAAGAGTATCTCATACAATGTTATCTTTGGAAATATCTGTGTTGGCCCAACAGGAATTGTCTGAGCTGTGGCCTGTGACTGGGTCAAAAGGAAGAGAAATAATTTTTGCTCTTCATAAGGGGGAACATACTCCCTGAATCCAGTTGCTCTATGGTGAATTCTGACTGGATCAGTGGACACACTGAACTCAGTGCGATTCTGGATCTGCACCATGACATCACCAAAAACATTATGAAAGAAGAGGAAAATGATACCAAACCAGGAGGTGCCATTGACTCTCTTAAGGGACAAGAGGCAGGGGGAGTCTAGATAGATTGGAACATTGGGCTGTGATTAACGGGATGAAATTTAACAAGTCCAAATGATGGATTCTGCACATGGGAGGTAGTAATGCTGGGCACAAGTATAAATTGGGAGAGGAGTGGCTGGAGACCAGCCCTGCAGAAAGGGATCTGTGGGTGCTGGTCAACAGCAGGCTCAGTATGAGCCAGCAGTGTGCCCTGGAAGCCCAGAGGGCAAAACACATCCTGGTGTGCCTCAAACACTGCAAAACCATCCAGTCAGGAGAGGTGATTATCCCACTATATTCAGCATTGGTGCAGCCCCACCTTGAGTCCTCTGTGCAGTTCTGGGCTCCACAATTTAAGAAGGATGTGAAGGTTCTTGAATGCATCCAGAGGAGGGCAACAAAGCTGGTGAAAGGGCTGGAAGCCATGTCCCATGAGGAGTGGCTGAGGACTTTGGGCTTGTCTAGTTTGGAGAAAAGGAGGCTGAGGGACGACCTCATTGCTCGCTACAGCTTCCTGAGGAAGGGAAGGGGAGAGGGAGGTGCTGAGCTCTTCTCCCTGGGATGCAGTGATTGGACACGTGGGAATGGTTCAAAGCTGCACCAGGAGAGGTTCACACTGGACATTAGGAAGCATTTCTTTACCAAGAGGGTGCTCAAACACTGGAACAGGCTTCCTGGAGAGGTGGTCGATGTCCCAAGCCTGTCAGTGTTTAAGAGGCATTTGGACAATGCCCTTAATAACATGCTTTAACTTTTGGTCAGCCCTGAGTTGCACAGGCAGTTGGACTAGATCATCATTGTAGGTCCCTTCCAACTGAAATTATTCTATTCTAGTCTATTCTAAAAGCTCACTGTTTTCAAGATAGCTTCTGAGTCGTTAAGAGTATCTTGTATACTATTTGTATACTATCCTTCATGAAAGCATCAACTCAATTTTACTTATTCTTCCTTCTGCTGAAAAAGATGTCTAAATTATTATTAGTTAGTTATTCTTTGAGAAAAATATGTCACTTTCAGGAAAACTTGGTCTTGTATTCTTTTCAGAATTATTTGTACATAAGGGACCAAGAATTGAAGATCATCAACAAAAATGTGTATGCACAAGGAATAAGAGATAAATCTTTTGTTGTTTCCTTTTTATCAGGCTACATTTCTGATGATAGAAGCAGACCCGTAGAAGCAGAATTCCTGGATTTGAACAATAAATCACACAATTGATTATTACTATATTGCTGGTTGTTTGGGAAAATTTCTCCTGTTTTTTCTCTTACTAAGAAGGGTATCTCCATTTTTATGAGTAAATTGTATAAAACTAATGGCATGTATTGGACTCCTATACAAGCACAAACAGTACTCTGCTTTTTCTAACCTACACAAATGAAAAATCTTTGATATTGGTAGTTAAAGTCATACTTAAGGTATATGTAGTTTGTCTTTGCAAAACAGAGAACAGTTTCTGATTTGTGTTTTTTGGGGGACTTCTTTTTTTGTTGTTGTAATTTCTCCCATATAAATGTGTTTACATTAAAAAACCAAAATTTTTCCACCCAAACTGACAAATTCTAGATTTAATTCCTATAATAGCCCACAGTTTCAAACTTGGAGTCTCAAATAGCTTTTCAGGTATGGAAAAATTTTTGATGTGCTGACCCAACTGTCATTTTGATTTAAGTGGATCTTTGTATCTTTTGATATCTTTGAAAATAAAGCCACTTATTTAAGTCTTAAAATATGAAATAAGGAATCTAATTTTAAGCCCAAAGACACTTATCTTTCAAGGGATTTGACTCAGGAGCTGATTCAGATCAATCAGTGATTTAACCCCAAAAGCATGATGTGGTTCAAATGCAAGTAATAAGAATTTCAAAAGAACCTTTAATTCCTCTAGACTTAGCATCAGAATAAGATTTTTTTTTTTTTTTGGTATCTTGGCCTTTGAACCAAAAAATCCTCAGTTTCTCCCTGTTACTTCAGTGATTTCACTGCCTAAAACTGTGTTTCATTTGTTACTCTGTAAGTAAGTTATTTAGGAGTTTCTGTATCAGAATTCAGGAATAAGTCACATTTGTAAGAAATAAGGGAAGTCAAAGGTACCTGTGGAATGACTGCTATGATTGTATGCTTATTTGTAGTATATGGCTTAACCACCCCACGTTTTAATGCCTGGTGGGATCTCAAGCTATGTGGAAGCCCATTTGTCACCACAGCTGGTTTTTTATTACTGTTTCCTGTTTATTATTCTATATATAGAACATCTGATATATGAACATTTCCTGTTCTGTTAACAATTCATACTAATTTAGCGTTCTTTTATGAGCACACATGTTAAAACCCAGGCTACAGTTCAGCAAGGTATTTGAATAGGTGTCTCAGTTTAAGAATGCAAGTAGCCTCAGTGCCAAACTGCCTTAATTAATCAAGGCAGATATAAAGTATAAGGAGAGTCAGAAATATGAGAACATCCTTTAAGCAAAAGAAAGATTAGGTTTTCATTGGAAGCTACTGTACCTCATGACAATTTCTGCAGACTGTTGGCAGTTGTTTAAAGTATTTAAAACCCAGCAAATTTTCAGTAATGGAATTTTACTTTGGAACACTTTATTTTAAATTAGCCATATTCCTATCAATAACAGTAAGCAAACTACAGGCATGATTTTAAACTCTTTGGCTTATTTGAGAGCTATGTATAATGCCTTCTTTTCACCTGCTATTGCTCTCTTGTGGTTGTTCAAATTGTGCATTGACTAAAACAGGTGAGGCAGAATATACTTATTTCATTAGCAGTAAGCACCTGGTAGGCAAAGTTCCAGTTGTAGTTTTAATGTATACAAAATGTGCATAAAGATCAATAATCACCCATACGTTCAAAAGCTCACTGTCTAAGTCCTCCTTTGGGACCTTTTTTGTTGATTAAAAAATTTAAAAAATCCATATTTTGATAGATCTTTCTTTTATACGTCTCTTGATATAGCTCTAAAATAGAATTTATTTGAAGATATACATACATAAAACTTATCTATGTTATTATTTATTGTATAGCATATATAGGGGTATCTATATAACTTTTATTGCTGATAGAACATTTGGAATCAGTATATAGAATTAATTCTCATTTGTAAAACACCTCCAGTGCTAAGTTATAGTATGAATATATATGGGATTATATAAAACTGTACTGTATCATACTTATTATACTAAACATGTTGATACAATTGACATAAACAACTGAGTTTTATAGACATCAGCATCAACTAGAATTAACACCATCGTGAAAACGAATATCTAAAATAGACAAAAGAAATATAGAGAAGGTAGATGAGGCATCTTTAGGGTAACAGTACTTTCCATTTCGAAGATCAGATTGTCCCTTTTGCCAGGTCATATGAACAAGACAGAAAGCCATAAAAACTGTTAGCAGGTTTTCTTCTGTTTCTTTGTGCTTTAACCCTTGACAGGAGAGAAGTTCTAATGAGATATTCAAAATACAGTTTAGATACCAGCTCTTATCGACATTTTCGCTATGTCAGGAGAGACAGTGAAAACAAAGTTTTCTGCCGTCTCAGATGTCTGGACAGCCTCTAACAGTGTGTGAAAATCAGAGAGTATCCTCTCAGCGCATTACATCTTGCATGGGGTTTTGAAGCTTTTAATAAGACTATTACATTGTCTGCCAAATGTGATTCATTCCAAACTTTGCAGCCTTCTTCATCAGGTTTACTCAGTTCAACATTTCTACCAGGGACTTCAGCCTAAACTAGCACTTCATTGTGCTCCATGCCTCTGCTGAGCAAGAGACAGAGAGTTCATCTCACTACACTGCGACCCACTGGACTGAAACTGTGCAAATGAGGTAGAAAAAAAATGTTTGTACTGTTTTTAGTTTCCGAAATACTCCCTATTTATATCTTTTACTACACATTCATTTTCTTCATTATAATGTAAGTATCCTGATTTGGGGATATATTTCATATAGTTCCACATTCTGAAATGCACATGGACCAAATGTCTATCTCCCTCCTCCCTTCAGTGCCCTAGAAACAGATAGGAGTTGCACAGCACAACAAGGGATATGTGATAAATATGTCAGGGCTTGTTAGTATAGTGCCAAGAGCAGCGCAAGAGCTGGGTAATCTGCCTTCATGCTCCAAACAAAGCACAAAAGATGGAAGCTGCTTTGTGTGGTTTCCCAGCAAAGACTCACTGTACATCAATGTGCAAACAATCCTTTCCTTGTTTTCACTTGAAATTAAATACTATACTGCATAATGCTGCAGTGGAAGACACTACATAATATTCTGGTATTTGACATTTAAGAATGCAGTGATGATTAATGACATTTTCTACTAGGGGAGCGTGGTGCCATAGCAGTACTGCCAATTCTTGCAATTACTTACAATAACTTCCCTTTAATCGTGAGCAGCATTTTCATAAATGGAGAAAACTCACTCAGTCATTGAATAGCTCTGTATTTGTACTGTGATTCTTAGACAGAGATGTTAAGTGAGCTTCCTGTGACTATTTTAACAGCGTTAATGTCTTCTCTTAATTATTCTGTCTTGTTGAGAGCAGACACAAATCATTGGCATTTTCTGATTCACATGTTTTATATTCTTAGACAGTATAAGATTACTAGTAATAACCACAAAGCAGTGCCTCAAATCCTGCAAAGTACTGTTTCACTTTTATCAAGAAACTGGCAGTTACACAGTGGAAAGAGGAAAAAGAGTCAGGCTCTCCCATCCTCTGGGAGTGGGGTTTCTCATTTGCATACTTCTAATTTGGTGCTGATATTGTGCTAAATCAACTCCTGACTTATGTAACATTTATGTATAAACTATTCAAGCTACCTCTTCAAGTAAAAATAAAATTTACCAAATGAGCGGGTTTCTTATGTTTATAACAAAATCCCAATTTTCTAATCCATTGTATGACAGCATAT
The DNA here is from genome assembly GCF_031877795.1 of Strix aluco. Classification (NCBI taxonomy): domain Eukaryota; kingdom Metazoa; phylum Chordata; class Aves; order Strigiformes; family Strigidae; genus Strix; species Strix aluco. The sequence continues at coordinate 32,831,843 of NC_133932.1, read as the reverse complement.
AGACCACGAATGGTCTCTCTTCATGTATATTTTTAAATATTTAAAAATGTACATATGAGTGTAAATATGTTGCTTTATGTACTCACTACTTATTTGTCCTCTTCCTTTCACTCAACCCTAACCTGTTTAACTTCTGACTGGCAAATATTTCCTCCTGAAGGAGATGCATCAATTTTCTGCTGGTAAATCTCTTGAGTTCTCTTTTGCTCTCCTTCTACAGAGAAATCTTTAGAATCCTATTCAGCAATAGGATTTTCAACCATACATTACCAAAATTTAAAAACTACCTTTAATTTCAATCCTTGTCAGAAAGAAAGAGAGAATTAGAGGAGAAAGAAAGGAAAAGGAAGAAGAAATAGAGTGACCAGAAAAAGAGAGCAAGAGAAAAAAAACCTATCATATTTAAAAATTAAATAAGACAGTTGAGAACACACGAAAAATGAAGTTAAACTATAAAGCTTTAGTACACATGCAACTATTCCATCAATAAGCTAAAATCAGAAAAAAAAGTTTCCTCTTTTTCCTACATTCTTTCAGTTATAAATGACTGAGCTTAATTTTAAGCACATGAGTAGGCCTATATAAGCTGTTAGGACTTCATAATGCTTTCAGCTAAGCATATGTGAACTGATTGCAAGATTATGGATAATAATGACATTTTTCAGAGACGCTTCAGTCCTATCAGTAAGATAAAAACGTATTTCACCTCAGCCTTTGAAAGTTTTCCTTTATTATAAATATTCTTTACCCTTAACAGAACTTGAGATATACTTTAGAAGAGTCAGTGCCTCAGCAGGAAGCAGCTTTCTGAGGAAAACATAGTACCTTTAATCATTTTAGATAGGCTTAGGATGGAGAGAAGTCAATATTAAGACTTCCATTAATGAAACACTCAAGCATGTGCTTAATTTTAAGCAAATAAACATGTCATCATTTAAAAATATTTACAAACTACCTACACTGATAAATTGTCTTTCTGCAAATCTCTTTAAAGACATAATAAGCTATTTACCCAATTCCTTCAATTTTTTCTTGCCTTTCTGTTAATAAAAAAAATAATGTTGAAATATAAATGATCTGTTTTTGTCTTAGATTTACTCATGTTTAACGGTACTATACCTGATTATTGTTACCTCACTTTCAGAGATATCAATGTTAAAGACAATAGGGATGTTTTTGACATAGGATGTTTTTCAGTTGTGGAACATATGGACAAATTCAACTTCTGTTTCATTTACCATATACTGTGAAAGACAAATACGTCACAAAGCAAGGCACTGCTTGCAGCTCCCAAAATCAGACCACTGGCAAATTCCAGTCTCAGTTCAACTTCCTCTGAAGCATGTTTCTTTCCTGATGCAAAGGTTTTCCTTCAGGTCACAGATTTCATAGGAGCATCTTCTCTAAATGCCTGCCAACCATTTAGTCAAGAACACCAGTGTATGAAATTGCTACTGTGAAATGAAATCTCCATCCAAATCTGTCTCTATTTATATGTCCTATGGCAGTGGGAGGTTCACAGCCATTATGTGATAATGTCTCTTTTTGACTCTATAAACAGATCTAGCTGGAAACAGTCCCACTTTTTCCATTTTTTTTCCCCAGTGTTTTAAAGGGCAACATTTTAAATGGAAACCTATGTTGTGTTATCTGAAGATTTTTTGAGTGACTTTGTGGCACTCTGAACATGGCCAGATTTTGCTAGAGAGAAAGGATGGATTGCAGTGGTCCTAAGGCTACTCTACATTATGATGGGGAAGATTAACAGGAGTGTTTTAAAAGTTTAAAGCCACCCCTGCATACATCATGGATTCTGTGAAGGTGAAACTAGAACTGTATTGAAAAAATTTTTGTGACTTTCCTAAATGGCTCATACAAGCTGAGGCTGCTCATGATTTCACCTTAAGTGGCCTGTTAATATGAGCATGTATTAACAGCAAGCGGACAGAAACCTCTCTTCCTCTCTCTCTCTGTTTTTCTCCTTGTTACTGAAGTTGTGGTTTATTTTTAACTGTATCTAAACAATAAATTAATCTTCCATATTAACAGATTAATCCTCCTTGCCTACAACAGAAGTGCAGGTACCCAGAAGGTACCTGGCTGCTGGAGTGCCATATGGATAAAGTCTTGTTTATGTTTCTGTCTTCCTTGCATAAATCAGGAAGCCAACCCACCCTTCCAAATCAAAAGGTCACTGCCAAAAAGAATAGCAAGGAAACTCCTCCAGACTTGCTGAAAAGCATCCAGAAATAGAGGAATGCTGAAGAAGTGATGGTGATGAAATTAGCAGCCTAGTAACTGGGGATAACTTTCTCAATATTGTATTTTTAGGTTTTAATGAAATGCTTTCACTTTCCTCTTCCTCACACTCATTCTTTCCCTATTTAATTTGTTGGCTCCTCCCACAAGGGAAGCAATGTGGGCATGTTATATTCTAGGGCCAGAGGTGACCTCTGTGGTAGTTCAGCATTGCTTTGTTCATCAGACTAGAAAACTTCCTCTGATAATTGTCTGCATGTGTACTAACCATGTTAAATTTGTACAGATACCGAAATAAAGGCCCTGGTGTTTTCTCCTTTGTATTTATCGATGTCTGTCTTCTCATGCCAGGAGGCTAGCAAGCTGCCATGAGGCGCATACCTTTGCATGGAGGGGTTACCTTCCTTGCTGGGCTGCCAGTCCTTTATGAGTGCCTCCTGACCCTTCCCCCATGACACGGGGGACATACAACAAATGTCCATGTGGTGTCAGCTAGAGGTGCTCTTTGTATGTCAACCTACATGTTTGCATGTGGCAAGTCCCCCAGTTTTATATCTTTGCTTGCAGCAAACCAGAGAGTGAAACAATAGTGTCTAGGGTCATATTTAAATTTGGGGACTCAATAAATAGTCCAAGACTTCTATTCAGGGCAATAACTTATCCTAAACCACACCTCAAAAACATTCCAAACTTCTTTATGGATTTATACCTAGGATGAATCACTTCACCACAGCTGTCGTTTCAGCAAAATTACATAAATACTGTTTTTAGGGGGCAGAAGGGAGAGAATGGTGATTTCTTTGTATTTTGTTCCCTTTAATAAAATCACTAAATGGGGAATTTCTTCTTGCTCTCCTGTAGGAATTCTAACTGAGTGACAATTTTGAAAGCTGCAATGGACTGCAGACATGTATTTAGGTCTTGAATTCATCACTTGAAAGACTACTTTGACAGTAATGGTAAATGTCACCACATGCTTTGAATAGACAGTTCTCCTTAACGCTGGAGGAAGATGAGGTTGGGGAACACTTGCTTTTAAATGTTTTGAAAGAATTTGACATTTACTTCCTATGCTACTACATCTCACTAAATACTTTCAAGTCAGCCACAAAGAGCTAAGTGGAGTGAACTTAAAATGATCAGAAAGATTTGAGGTCACACAAAATAAGTACTTTTGTAACTAAGGAAGAATGAAACGTTTCTTAAAATGTGGAGTGGTTAGTAAGTTTAGATCATGTGAATCATAAATCTTTGGAAGAAGCTTGCAAATGTTATAGTGATGGTTCAGTGTGCATGTCCTAATGAGACATGAAGCTCCATGGTTTTTAACATCCACAATAAAATAATGATTTTTATCAGTTTTCAAGTCCTATGTAAATTCAATAGTTTTAAATCATGAGGAAATTTAATTTTGCAGCACTAATGATAAATATATATTTTTAGGATGGGGTTGTGATTTTCAGATTTGCTAATATAGCTTTGTTTATAATTAGGTCCGTAACCTATGAACAAAACAAAAGAAAGAAGCCATCTAAAACCCCAAACAAAAATGTTTCTTAGCAGTTGAATAATTCATTAATATTTTGTTTTAAAAATTCAATTTCCATCCTTTCTCTACCAAAAGCAATTGTGGTAACTGGGCTAAAGGTAATTGGGCTGTTGCTCGCTGAGCCTGAATTTAGTGGAATGGAATGATTTTAGGAGAGCATGCTGCCCTGGGAGATCCTTGTGGTTCACCTCTCTGCTTTGTGTTCATGTAACCCTACCTCCTAGCAGAGCAACTACACAGATGCTATAACTAGAAGAGGTAACGATCTGTCTTCTTTTTCATGCTGTGGCAGAACCATCATTTGAGTGTTTTAGAGCAAATGGGTGAATTGCATCTCTCTCTACATGTGCAAGAAGTTCACATACATGTTAAAGGTAATTCATAGAGAAAGCATTCTCCAATGTATGCAAAAAGTGCACTTGCAGAGAGAATGGTTCTCCAGCACAGAAGTGTCTTTGACCTTAGTTTTGGACAGACTTGCTTCTCACTTTCTTCTAATGAAGCCTTTGAGTAATTCCATAGGAGATTTCTTAACGAAATGTTAATTAAACACTTTAACTACTATGCATTCTATACATTTTTACATGATTTTTCACTATCCCATATTTTTGATAGAATCAAAGACCAAAGCAAAAGTAAAATCTGAACTGATACTCTTTCTATGCTTCTCTACCATGTTACATCACTTCAGTGATGATGATAAAAGACTAGAAAAAACTATTCAGAAAAACTGACTTGTCTGTTGGTAGAAGTCTTTGAATCCAGGCTGGATGACATTCTGGAAAATACATGCTAGGCAAATGAAAGGTATCAAGCTTAAAACAGTCATCATTTAATGAATGTTTCTGCTCTGTGTTAAACAAGAATTGGACCAGCTGAGCTCACAGCCTCCCTGGATTCAAAAAACTAAAAGACGGGATTAATCTTACCCCCATCTAGACATTGACACTGCAGAAGTCCATGCCAGAGCTAGTTGTCTAGGCTCCCATTATAACTGTCGGGAGATGAATAGGCACCTCTTGGTCACGATTCATCTCACCCTAATGTAGACATCTGAAACTGTGCTTATTTTTCTCCACCAAGTATAAAAAGAGTCTAGACAGGTAGCTCAGACATAAATGTTACATTATATACATCTGAAGTTAGGCAAAATGAAATGAAACCATAAATCCAGATGTCTTGGTACCATGAATCCAGTGAACGGTCTTTAGAAAATGCTAAAAAAAGCCTATGGCGAAGGTTTTGTGTATACCAACAGCCCCCCTACCCTCCCCCATGCCTGCCCTGATGCGCTTGTATATTCGGTGCTAGTATGCTTGGTGGGATCCACTTTAACTAGGCGGGTTTTCTCTTAAAGACATTTTCTTAATCCAATGGTCTTCTTTAAGGCCACAACAGGGCTGAAGTGTGTTCTCCAAGTGGTGGCCCTGGACCCATAAACAGAAATATATGGTGACTGAACACAGACAAACAAGGGGGGAAGGTGAGAAGAATTGTAAAAAGTTTTCATCAAATTTTAGTGTAAAAATTGGCATCAAATTCAGAATTAGCACGCTAAAATACCATAAAATGGGCCATTTGAGCAAGAAGAGTCTTGATGTTCTATTATTTTAAATTCATACGGAATCATTGCAATAAAGCTGTTATAGTAGGAGTGTGTGCATAAACAGATTAACTTTTTTTCCCCTTCTCTCCAAATCTGAAGACTCTTCATGAGAAAATTGAAAGAAATATTTGATGCAGTCTAGTGCTTTAAATCTTGAATTAAATCTTGGTGGTCCATGGCCACAAAAGGTATGTAAAGGGGGTCCATGGTGAAGGAAAGGTTGAGAAACCCTACACTATAGTATATATACTATCTGTATAGATATACTATGTATGTATAGAGATGTGCATATATATACAAAACCACATATACACACTATGTACATATAGACACTATTTATAGTATATAGACTATATACACATACTATATATGTACTACTGTATATAGTACATTTTGTGTATAGAGTATATATACTATATACACTATATAATGTATACTAGTGTATATGTAGCATATATACATGCTATTAGTGTATAAACACTATTAACATGCATATATATAGTGCATATAGAATCTACAAATGAACTATACCATATATACACTACATGTATATCTGTACCATGGGTATGTATATACTGCGGGGTATATACGCCGCATATACAATGTGTATCTAGGTATATACTACACACACACGCAGATGCAAGGTGTCCACTACATGTATACCCCTAGTGTGTATGTATAGGCCGACAGGAGCTCGGCACGGGGTTGACCTGACGGCTGCCAGACCACGGGGACAGCAGAGGGCAGGAGCGCGTCCAGCCCAGCCTGGTCCCGCCCGGCCCGGCCCGGCCGTGAAAGGGCCGCGGGGACTCCCCCGGCCCCGCCGCCGCCGCCGTCCCTGGAAACGGAGCGGCTGGGAGGCGGAGGGAAGGGGGCAGGGGCGCGGTGCCGGTGCCCGGTGTGCGGCCGGGAGCGGAGGGACGGCTCCGGGGCCCGCGGGGGTGCGTTGCTGGCGGGAGGTGGCGTGGGGCTGTTGAAGGCCCAGGCTGGACGGTGCTCACTGTTTGCTGGTCTTGGTTTAAATAACAGTGCAAGTGCAGACTGCTAGGAATTTCACCCAGAAACAGACTCTGAAAATACTTGGGCATTCAGCATTCATGTGCAGAGCAGCAGAGAAAGCTGGAAAGCAAAAGCACTGCCAGCGCTTGGGCACTTCCTGTAGTCTGACTGTGACCTCATTACGGCTGTTCTGGCCCAGGTCTGACCTTGGCAATGCTGTAGGGAGGGTGAAGAAGGGTAAAGGCCTGCAGATGGCTATTGGAAGGGAATATGTTCACCTTCCCTGCTAAAATGCTGCTCTGAATGTGAGTTTGGGGTGTTGGGTGGCTTGTCCTGCCTGTGTTCTGCTGTGGGCTGGCTGCTCTCTGCGCTGTGGCTCCAGGACCCCTTTGGAGCGAGTGCAACAGCCATAAGGATGATGGATCTCACAAACATAACTCCTCCATCCCCTGGGTGTATTGCTCCCGGTGCTTTCCGGGGAACCAAGCAGCTTTCAGACAGCCAGGCCACTTCTGAGTCCTGGTGATAACCTGTGGTCCCCAAAGCTCGTGTAAAACTGCCTGGTGCCTGTGCTGAGGTGCGGTGCTTTAGTGAAAGGAAATTTTCATATTTTGTGGATGCTAGATGGCAGTATTGCATTTCTTAAGCAAGTAATGTTTAGTTAGTGGAAAATAGGAAGAATAACAGCACTCTGAAGCTCTGAAGAGCAGAATGCTGTCAGGAACGAAAGCTCAGATAGACTAAATAGTCATATAATTAAAATATTATGTTTACTAAGGGGTTGCCTGGAACAGAAGTTACATTATACTTTCTTCTTGGCCACGTACCTCTTTACCGTTCATGTGAGTTAGCTGTTGGTAACAGCACTGCTTATATTTTACAGGTGTTCAGAATTAGGCCCATGATATAAGCCTCTTTCTTGTAATTTATAGGACTCATGAGGAGCAGGACTCTTGTGAAGGGGATGGGTGAACCTTACGCCACTGAGACCAGGATTTAAATCTTGTGTGATTTTATTGCAACTGAAAGAGGCAGACTTGGTTATCTCAGTTCACATATTAGTGGATAAGCATCCACATCACTGAGTTCTTGATCCAGAAAAGCACTTGAGCAAGTATTTAGCTGTAAGCATGAGTAGTGCATGGTTTTAATAAGATTACTCATATGGTTAAAGTTTGACAGACAATTAAGGGCCTTTCTGGATCAGGGCCTAAAGCAATCATTGCAACTTGGCAGTCTTGGCAGAGAGGCCAAAGGCTGAGTAACTTTGTTGAGTAAGTTGCCCTCTTCTTGGTGTCCACAGTGGCTTCAAGTTAGGACTAATTCTGCATTATAACTTGGCAACACAACTAGTCTCTCGGTTGTGTCTCCTGTGCTAAGGAACAACCGTTAAAGCTGCGAATACAGTGGCTTCATTGGGCAAGTTGACCCTGAAAAAGAACCTGTGCTCTCAGGTGGGTTTGGTTAGCCTGATCCCCAAGCAGTGGGGCTCAGGCAGAGGGCTGGCTGGCAGTCACAGGACCCACCACAGTTGGTTTCAAAGTTTTGAAGAACAGCAGTGATGGAAAAGAAGCTATCAAGCAAAAGAACAGATTTTGGCACAGTTGGGGATAGAAGAAAAAGTTGGTTGGTTGCTTGGGGGTAGACAGCTCAATCTGATGGGGTTCTCTAGCTGGAGAGTGGTGTTAAGTGATAGTTTCGGATCCCGATCCCAGCCCCAGGCACTGGGAAGCTGCACATCTGCCTAAACTAACAGAGAGTTCAAAAGGAGATGAGAGATGCCAAGAGGGTAGGAAATCAATGGAAGATCAAAGTCTAAAGATGTATGAAGGCTGAATTTTCATGGGAGTGTTTGCCTTGAAAGAGAAGGTAGTGGGAGAGTTTCTGTCCATGTCTATTATATTTTATTGCAGTATTCTGGAGGGGATGAACTCTGACAAAAGGTTGAAAGATGAATCATCCCTGTTCTGCAAAGAGCAAAAGTTCTCCTTGCTGTAGCACAAGAAGGTGTGCTTGGGATGGTAATGTAGAGGGATGTGGAAACTGAGGCAGCAGTTGGGCTTATGAGCCTGGTAAGTTTTGTTTTCCACAGGAAATATTCCTCTGAATATTCAGTTGAAAAATGTGAGGGGAGTTATAACTTCTTTTGGTTAAAATATAAGATGAACTGATGATACACAATCTTGGGAGCTTTTATTTTGTGGGTGTAATGAGTCCATTTCAACGGCAGGGTTTTTCCAGTACTTCAGTGTCTCTTGTTGCATCAGGAACTCATAGGTAAACATAGACTCTGTAAGCAACAGTTTAAGCATACATAAAATAGGAAAACCTACATGAATAGAGGTTATTTTTGTAAGAACAAGACTGTAAAATCAGGCCTAAATGTGAAATATGTTCTAGAGCTCAGTCTTCCACTATGTGACTAGTACAGAGGCAGTTACTTCATGTTATTAAATTCAGACTCTGATCCTGTGATGGGAATGATGTTTTTATAGATGGCTCTGGTTGAAATTAATAGGGAATTAAGCTGTAGCCTGGCTGGAATATTGATATTCTGTTGGTCACTAGGTCACTCTTTAGTGTCAAATAAGACTTGATCAGTTTTATCTGCAGTCACTGCAGTAGGTTTATAAAGTGAAACTGCATAACATTCTTGTGCAGATCTAATTTTTGGAACAGTTTAATCTCTGATAGCATCAAATGATCGGTACTGGAATTGGTCATACATTGTTTGATGTGGCTTTATTTTATTTTTCCTTTTTCCCTTACAATGGAATAATTTGACATTTGTTGAAACTCCCAAAACTTCCAACTTTCCATTTGGAAACTGATTGAAGCAACATAGTTTATTTTCAGTAGAAACTGAGTTTAAGTATGTCAGACTGCATGTTTCAGGGTTGCTCTGATGCCTCCTAGGAGTTACCCTTCAGATAACCCCTTCTCCCATTCCTCCATCTGGGCAAGGCTGTGCTGAGCTCTATATAGCTTATGTGCTTCATGTCATTCCTGTTGTAGGACTTGCCTCATTCACTGAAATTGTTCTGTCTTCTAACACTTGTCAGGTGCTAGAAATTATTGATTTTAGTTCTTTGATGGTGATACTTTTCATTTTTTGAGAAGGAAGAAACTTTTAGCAGAAAGCAGACATTTTGCAAAACTTCATGAAGTTGAAATCCTGAAACTATTTTGTTAGAAAACATTTGACCTAATAAAACAGTCCCTTTAAAGCCTAGGACCTTATTGAACTCAATTAAAAATTAGAAACTTACAGTGCATTGCTGCTTCTTGTACAACCAGAATGTCTTTAGTCGTAGTCTTCCAATGGCAAGTTTTGCAATGACGTCTTCTCGTTGAAATGTATCGATTAATACTAGAGATGCTTGACTGTATTTTCTATCAACACAATGTTATTAAGAAAGTGACTAGTTAAAATAACACACCCAGGGGTACTTCAGTTCATATGCTTTGCCAATCAAGAAAACACTTTTTTTTTTTCACATACATTTAAAATTTTTTGTGTCGAAATTGCAAGTCTGTACAATGCACATCTCCAGTTTCTTTAGCTTGCCTATAAGCACACAAAATCCGCAGGCATGCTTGTGGAAATGTCACCTGAGTTTGGTAACATCAAAATGCAAGGACAGTTTTTAGTTTACAGACTGGAAGAGCTGAGCCCAAACTCTTTATACAGCCCATCTGAGGGATGCCTGGAGTTGTGGTTACAAGTCAGAGTACCAAATAAGGTAATGGGGGATCACGGAAAATTGCCCATGGGTTTTTGTAGTGATTGGCTTGTAATAGTTTATGCTTGCTGATCATGGATGAAAGGAAGCAAACCACAGGATACGTAACAGGGTGATGAACAATCAAGTGTAGGACTGTAGGACTTGTAGGCAAAATATTATAGTTAGTGGGGTTTTTTTGTGGTGGCACAAGTTAAGAGGAGTGTGAGAGCTGCAGGATGCAACAGAAAGCTTGAACACCTGGCAAAATGGGACAGTTTCATCTCCTATTCTTTGGACAGCCATGCATGCCAGGAAGAGGGAACAGCGGTAACTTTAAATTTCCCACAGTGGCTTGTGCCTGAGCTGTTAGCATGTGTGTAAGAAGTCTGTGGGGGTAAAACAGAGGTTTAGCTAAAGGAACTCAAGGATATTTGAGCCAAATGGCAAAACTTTAAAAAGGGAACACTTAAAAATTGTTTCTCTTGCAAAAGCTTTAATATATCTGTAAAATTACACTGTATTAACAGGTACAATGCCAAATGGCAAGACTACATTTAATAGTAAAAATGTAAGTGGGATTTTAATTCTGCTTTGAGTGCAAATCTCAGTACAACCTTAACTACATACCTCAATAACATATCAAAACAGCTATAGCTTGTTATTAATAATGCAGTTACTCCAAGTCATTGAGCTGAAGATGTATGGACACTGATTATTTTTTTTTAATGCAATATTATCTTTCTTGGAAAACACAGTTTTTGAAGGGAAAATTTATCTCATTTTTTGTGAAAATGAGATTTACCTCTCTATTCTGAGCATAAGCGCTCCAGTTTATTCAAAGCATGTTCATAGGTTTTTAAAGGATTTATTGGAATAGTTGCTTCTCAAGTCAGCTAAATGACCTATTAATGTAATTCATTGCAACATGCTTACTTTTCTAATTGGTGAGTTATAGGGGAATCTTTATTACTAAATGAATGCAGCGTGTTTTGTTTCAGGGTGCTGAGGTGCAGCTGTGATCACTGAAGACTTTGGTACTACTTACAGAATTTAATAAAAAAAAAAACCCCACAGTTTTTCCTTTAAATCAGACCTGAATCTGTTTCATGATTAACATTGATTAATCTTCCACCACAGGACATGAAATAGATATGTCTCTAATATGGCTCATATATTTCTAATATAGTCCAAACACATAGCAATTATCTTTTGGGATCTACCCAGGGAGAACATCAAGAAACACTTTTTTATTGTGAGGGTGACTGGGCCCTGGCACAGGTGCCCAAGGAAGTTGTGGAGTCACCATCCTTGGAAGTATTCAAAAGTTGTCTGGACATGGTCTTGGGCAACCCTGCTCTAGGAGGCCCTGCTTGAGCAGGGGGATCAGACAAGATGACCTCCAGAGGTCCCTTCCAACCCCAACCAGGCTGTGGTTCTGTTATCCCTATGTGAGCATAGTGCAGGGAGGGAAGAGAAGGCAAGGGAGAGTTGATGAGAAAGAGGGATAATGAAAAACCTTTTTTTTGTTTCATTAGACTTTTTGAATATTCTGATTGTAAAAACTAGCTAGCAAAGTAGTGCAATAAACCTTAATGATATGAAGTACAGGGGCATTGGGTGTTTGCTAAAAGTAATGGAAGCCAGTTTTCCCAGTTGGACAAATTGAAGATGATCTATCTTGGGGCCTCTATAGGAGAACTACTATCAGCGGACTTTCCAACAGTAAGGAAGTTTCTCCAAGATTTTGAAGGCTTACCAAAATTCTGTGACTCTCTTGTTTCCCTATAAACATTACTTTCCATCTGCGGTTTTATTTTTGGTGGTGCCGGGGTGGGGGGGTGAAGGGAGAAAGGTTGTCTAAATGTTTTCTCTGCCTTCCCCCTTGGTTCTTCTTTTCCTTTCAAGAAATGAATAGGATGACTCATTTCCTACTCTGTGACTTGTTCTCTTGGGCTATGTTGAAGCTTCAAAAACCTGGCCACTGTGTCCGGCAGCTTCCTTCCAGCTTGCATGCCCAGGTTTCCTACTCGTAGGTGGTGGACATGGTGAGCAACTATTTCTCACTGTGATCGGGAATGGGGATGAGATCAGAGCATGAGCATGGGCAGGGGGTTTGGGAAACACTCTGGGGTAACAGCTGGATGCGTGCACGTTCATTCCTTTCTTCCTGCAATAGTTCAGAGCTCATATTTCTGTAGTGACCATGTAGACAATTCCTCCAGTCCCATGCTGACACTTGAGTCAGAAAAGTTCATTTTATATGTCCTTGATCATCATAGGTAGCAAGGTGACTCCCAATGCCTCTTCTTTCTGTATTTTCCATTTTTTTTTTTTTTTTTTTAACTGATAGCATGATTATCATCAGATACAGCCGTAACACATGGCAGAATTAAACTAGGGTGTTACCATTGTCAATTTGTCAGCTCTCAGTATCTTATCTTGTTATTTTGTTTGCTTTGAGGCATTATGCCTTTTGGATATTCTTAAAAGAGAGAGTCTTGACTCTTGCTTAAAACAATCTTAGTGGTCTTTAAAGTATGAGGAATTTCTTAGCCTGAACTAAGTATGAGGAATGAGGGTCTTCTGGGGGGCACACAAATGACCTTCTTCTTTCTCCCACTCCCACCTTCCATTTTCACTTTTTGATAAAAGTTTTGAAAAAAGTTCAGAAAATCTAGAGTGAGGTTCCCCTGTTCTCCCCCAGAGCCCCGTTTTTCTTTAATTAAGAAAAACATTGTTCTAGAAACAAAAATATCACAGCAGCTTTTTAATCAGACATTAAAAACCAAACTTAAATGAGATTGAACTATTCTTTCTCTCTCTTTTTTTTTTTCCCCCCCCCCCCCTCATCCCCTATTTCTGGCAAATAAGAATCTGTGTGACTTCAATGTGACTCTTGTATTGAAATGATGCAATGATATATGGTATTGACCCCTGACTATTTTATTTGCACTGCTAGAACGCCCTATTATCTAATTATTTTTTTAAAAATCTATTGAGATTGCAGTTTCAGTAAAGGCAACCACACAGTCATATTTCTGCTGGATCTTGTGCCAATACCCTGATTCTGGCACTGCAAGTGTTTAGAAAATATCACTTATACTAATTTCATCCAGCATCCAAACTTTTGTTTTTGCTTTCTTAATTGAGAGGGGTGAAACACTTAACTCCTGAGCTTTGAATCTTGGATTTTTTTTTTTTTAACCCATTTGTTCAACTTTTTTTGCCCTGAATAGAAGGATGTTCTGAATTAAAATTTCAGTTCTAGTTGACATCTGGTTCATTGCTGATGCTTGATTTTTTTTTTTTTTTTCTGTCTTGATCTTGCCCTCCTTTCGTCCACCCCTTCCCCATGGTTACATTTATCCTTGTTATCAGATTTTGGACATTTCCTTCATCCTGCTAGTCTTTTTTTCTTTTTTTTTTCCTCCCCCTCCTTCCCACTGCCTGTCTCTGTCCCCCCCTGAGGCTCTGATATGACAAGCCCTATAGACTATAGAGAGTACAAGGGGAGAACACCATCAGGTGGTCTGCAAACTCAAATGGAAGCAGGCAGCAGGGCTGGCTATTTTCCACAGAGCCATTCTACGCTGGGGATGTCTCTCACCATAGGCAATAAATGGCATATTGGGTGTGTGTCTGTAACGCCTGACCTTGACGTACCAGAAGGGGGCAGTTAGAATAAGCTCATTGCTAAACCATATGGAACATGTTCTGGAAAAACAAATTGCATTAAGCTGGGGAAATTGCAGCTGTGCAGCTCTTTGGCACATGGAGCACAAGTCCTACCTGACGCCAATTCTGCTTTGTGTACATACTGTACAAACTGGGAGCGAGCACATAACGCAATGTATGATGTGCCGGACTATCACCTCGTTCAAATCTCTAGGCAGACATTTAGCTACATGTACCCTGTCAACTCTGTACCAGGTCATGACCAGTAACAGGATGATACCTTGCTGGAGCCAGCTGTGTTGTAAACAAAGTCAATTTAATATGAGCTGAAACAAGGAGACAGGAGAAACAGTTTAGCCAATTATGAACCAGTAATTTTAAGTATAATCACTTAGTGAAGACTTCAGGCCTGACTTACGCTGAGGATTGCTGCAACCTACTTATGACTACAAGGCTGTTGAAGAGTAGTGTAGCAAGATCAGTGAGAGAACATGGAGTCCTTTAAAATAAATCGTGGCTGCCAACCTAACACGGTGGACTGATGTTTTAGAAGAGGGCAAGCAAAATAGAACAAAATATGCATACTGGCTGGGGGATATAGGGATTGAGAGCAGCCCTGTGGAGAAGGACTTGGGGGTACTTGTGGATGAAAAATTGGATGTGAGCCGGCAATGTCTGCTTGCAGCCCAGAAAGCCAGTTGTACCCTGGGCCCCATAAAAAGAAGTGTTGTCAGCAGATCGAGGGAGAAGATTCTCCTCTCTACTCTGCTCTTGTGAGATCCCACCTGGAGTACTGCATCCAGTTCTAGGGTCCCCAGCACAACAAAGATATGGACATGTTAGAACAGGTGCAGAGGAGGGCCACAAAAATAATCAGAGGGCTGGAATACTTCTAGGAAGAAATGCTGAGAAAGTTGGGGTTGTTCAGCCTGGAGAACAGAAGGCTCCAGGGAGACCTTGTTGCAGCCTGTCAATGTATAAAGGGAGCTTATAAAAAAGATTGAGAAAGACGTTTTACCAGGGCCTGTAGTGACAGGACAAGGGGCAATGGTTTTTAACTGAAAGAGGGTGGATTTAGTTTGGACACAAGGAAGAAATTTGTCATGATGAGGGCAATAAACCACTGGCACAGGTTGCCCAGATAACTTGTGGATGCCCCATCATTGGAAGTGTTCAAAATCAGGTTAGATGGGGCTTTGAGCAACCTAATCTAGTGGAATATGTCCCTTCCTGTGTCAGGGGAGTTGGACTAATGATCTTTAAAGGTCTTTTCCAACCCAAACCATTCTATGATTCTAAAATATTTAGCATCCAGAGTGGGATGAATTTTAGTCCTGTGGTAGCTTTTGTTTTGGAAAGCAAAGGCAAGATTTTTGATGGTGACTTTGTCAGGCCTGTGGCTTTGCCTGTTTTTCAACATACCAAAAAGTGGAGGTAGCTCATGATGCAAGCACTCTGCTAACTGCTATGAGAGCATAAGCCCCACATCCCTTTTCTGTGAGGTAGGCAGAAGGGTCATCTCTGCCCTCTGGAGCACAAAACCTGCCAAGGAGTGTTACAGCTAGGATGATTTAATGTGAAGGGCTATTTTGTTGCTGTCTTCTACCTTCTACTATTCAAAGGTCACAAATCAAGCAGGGAACCCATCCTTTAGAGAAAATACTTCTTAAGCCCTCCAAGTGAATCTTTCATAAAGCTTCCAAGTGAAGCTTTCAAGAACCAGAGTAGCTTCAGAATCAAAATATTGAGGTTAGGTATCCATGTATTTCAAACTTTCTTTGCTGAGGACAAAGTTTAGGTGAGCAATATTTTTGCATGCTAAGTATAGGAAGGTGGAAACCAGTTTTCTTACCAGATTTGATTAGTACAAAAGAGCTCATGAGGCACGATCAATCAAGGATCAGAGAAAAAGAATATTTAGTGATTGGAGGATGTGAAGAAGATATAATAGCAAAGAGTGTGAGTGACTTCTTTTTCTTGCTGGATCAGTGATAATCTGGAATCACCATACTGCCAGTCTGATTAATAATTTACAGCTGTGTTCTCCGTTTTGTAAAAACCCATATTGTATAAACTTAGGTTTCATAACCCAAATGAGAAAACCAATGTATGAACTTCTGTCAAAATAAATTCAAGTCTAAGATCATCTTTAGTTATTTACTGTTGTGGGGGGTGCCTATGCTTGTGTGTAGTGTTGTCTCTAATGCATTTTGCTGGCAGGGATATCAGCAGAAAAATCTGTAGTATGTTCATGCATGCAGTGCAAAGGAGGTTTAAGAACAGTGCAATACAAACCGTAACAGTGTGGTTGACTCACTAGGTGAATATAAGATTAATGTATTTAGTTGTTACATGTTACAAAACAGAAGAATGACTGTTACCTGATAAAAGATCTTGTAACTTACTTTTATTTGCCTCACCTTGGTGTACTCCAGATGCCTGTCCTGGAGAGCATGGGAACCAGCAGTGAAATCCCTGCTAAGCCCTACCACAGAATCACCAGGTACTTCTTGGTCCTGTGGCTGCTTCCTTTTCCATAATGCTGGGCCAGGGTGTTTGTGTATGCACAGTCCAGGCTTGATGCAAGGGAGAAGCAAGAAGGTTTTGCTGAGGAATCTAAAGTTACTGTGGGGATGAACCCCACTAACCCCAAGATAGGAGACACCCCTGGTTGTGTGGAAAACCTGGGAGTGATGCAGAATTGCAATTACTCCTTTTGGTGAAAGGGATTGAAATCCCTATACGCAAAATGTGCGTGTTGCTCTGTAAGTAATTCTGAGATCAGCAAAATAAAGTGGTATGAAAAATGCTAAACTGTTAAAATAAGTCAAACCTCTTGTCATTAGGAAAGATGGTTCACCGGATGAACTGTCAGACATTCAGATATATTTAGGGTTATAAAGGCATATCTTATTTTCAGTTCAGATATCCATGGATGACACTGTTCACTGTGTCAGATTCTGAAATCTGATTTTAAGTTTCGATTTGTATTTCCCTGGTTTCATACATTAGTGCAATTTTTATGGGTTTGACTGCTACATATTAAGGCCTAATAATTGAAATTTCAATTGAATAGGGATGTATGAAGTCAAATCTGTATTATAAGAAAACTCTCGTGGACAAATGAAGATGACGAATTTTTTAAAAGTGGGAGTTTTAGTGAAATTGTTAAATGCTGAAGTACATTCTGCACACAGCACAAATACAGGAAGGGTGCTATCTCTGTCAAAAAGTAGACTAGCAGTGATTTTTTTTTTTTTTTCTTCATCAGAGAAGAAATATTTTACTAAGAAAATTCTCCACGTACCTATGGTTTTTGCCTCTTAAAATACCCTGTAATTCAGCTGGTATACTGGAGAAACAACATAGATCTCAGAATTATGTGGCAGAACTGAAAAAGATGGTGAAAAAATATCCTGCACTAGTGTATTTTAAGAGTAACACATCCAACATTGCTGTGTCTAGTAGCAGAGAAATTGATTTCTAAAGCTAAAGACTTGCAATGGAGAGTTTCAACAAGGCCAAGTGCCAGGTCCTGCACTTGGGCCACAACAACCCCATGCATTGCTGCAGGCTTGGGGAGGTGTGGCTGGAGAGCTGTGTGGAAGAGAAGCATCTGGGGGTTCTAATTGACAAGCAACTGAACATGAGCCAGCAGTGTGCCCAGGTGGCCAAGAAAGCCAACGACATCCTGGCTTGTATTAGAAATAGTGTGACCAGCAGAAGTAGGGAGGTGATAGTCCCCCTGGACTCTGCACTGGTGCGGCCGCAGCTGGAGTATTGTGTCCAGTTTTGGGCACCTCAATACAAGAGAGATATCGAGGTGCTGGAGTGAGTGCAGAGGAGGGCAACGAAGCTGGTGAAGAGCCTGGAGAACAGATCCTATGAGGAGTGATTGAAGGAACTGGGACTGTTTAGTTTGAGGAAGAGAAGGCTGAGGGGAGACCTCATCACTCTCTACAACTACCTGAAAGGACATTGTAGAGAGGTTGGTGCTGGTCTCTTCTCACAGGTAATTAGTGACAGAACAAGAGGGAATGGCTTTAAACTGCAACAGGGGAGGTTCAGACTGGATATTAGGAAAAAAATTTTCACAGCAAGAGTGGTCAGACAGTGGAATAGGCTGCCCAGGGAGGTGGTGGAGTCACCATCCCTGGATGTGTTTAAGGGTCATTTAGATGAGATGTTGGGGGATATGGTGTAGGGGAGAACTTTGTAGAGTAGGGCTGATGGTTGGACTAGATGATCCTAAGGGTCTTTTCCAACCTGAATGGTTCTGTGGTTCTGTTTGACTTTACTGTTTAATATATGAGAACATGGAGAATGAGAAAATAGGCCAAAAGATAATGTCAGAAAACCTAAATTATCTGGCAAGTGACTTTAAGATGAAATATATTTCTACTCTGAAAAGATACCTTTTTTCCCTCCAACAAAAAAGAAAAGACACAGGAATTTTTTTTTTTTTTTTTCTTCTAATGTTCCCTTGGCCTGCAACCTATTGCTGTGTCCAATTTGGCTATTTTGCAAGCACAAGTTAATTTACAAGAACAGCCTTGTGTCTTCCACCCAAGACTGAAAAGTTCACCTGAGGTTCTTCACATTAACAACTATAGAAAATATTCCACAGGTAAACTTAATTGATAACTCTGAAACCAGTATCAGATGATGAGACAAGGTACATCACTGTGAGGGTTCTTTATGCCAAATTTTTGCGCTTGTGGTTCACAAAGAAATGCAAATATATCTGGATATTCAGATTCTGTGTTGAAACTTGTAGAACAGGTAGTATTTTTTAAACACTTAGAGGAAGTGACACATCATAAAGGGAGGGTGTCCAAGTAGTTTTTTTCACCAGAGTTAATGCTGGTTTTTGGGCTTTGGTTTTGGTTTAGATATTTTGTTTTAGGGGGTTTTTTTGTTTGTGTTTTGTAGGTTTCTTTTTTTCTAGTTAATATAACACTTTTCTAATTTGCATGGCTTCCAGATTACTGTGGTATAACTTTATCAATGTGGTAGGTAGAGAAAGGTAGAGAGAAAGCATCTGTTTTCTTACCTTATGTATTTTGTTTTAAGGCTGTTCTTATCTCCAAATAGATATATATCTGCAGACCCTTCAGAGTTGGAGCAGGAGACATACTCCTCTCCTTCCTCAAATGAATGTTTTGTCTCCTGAAGAATTATTTTTTTCAGCCTTCAGATTCTCAAGAAACTTAGGTTGCTGTTCATATGTAAACCAGTGTCAGTCCATAAATTCCACGTCAGTCATCTAATTTCCTGCAATTCTTGCTTGCAAGAGACGTGAGAAGCAGCACAACTTTGCATGGGAAGCTTGTTTTTTCTAATGTTTTGCAAAGTCCACTTCAACTGTCATAAGAATTTACTTTCTTATAAAATCTTTATTATGGTTTAGCTCCAGTTTCAGTACTGTTCTTGGATTTGAAGTGTACATCGACTCATCAGCCAGAATGCCTTTCTCTGGAACACGTTTTTTCAATTTCAGAGCAGAAACTGCAAAAGCTTATTTTTTTCTCCAGGTCTGTCTTTATCTTTTGTTATCAGATTTTGTTGCAGAGCTACATTCTAGACTGCACATTCAGTGATGTCAAAAGACCTTTGCTTAAGACATGTCATTACAAGCAAAAAATTATTAGATGTATTTGAGTGCAAATAGTTCTTAGTTCATGCATCCTCAATCCATCAATGCTGTGAGTTTTAAACAACTCATTTGGAATTGAGCCCAGTGTGCTGACTTTATCAGAAGTATTACGTGTGTATTTATGCTGAGGCACATACAGTCCTTATCCACAGCAAAAAATGATCCTGCACAGCCAAGACCATCTTACATGTTACAGAAGCACTGTCTAGACCAGCTGGATTTCTGTGTTGGAAATCTGAATGTGTGTTGCTTATGCGTGGATATTTCCTGAAGGAAAATACCATGTTTGCTGTACACAAAGCAGACGTTGCTGAAAGGTTCGGGCTTGCAGTACATAAACACAGTTCAGAAAGCATGGGACATGGGTGGGGTCACCTTCATGCATGGGGTGCATTTGCATTGCCAGAGTAGATTGAATCTCTGGTGTGCTGTACTTGCAGTCATTGCTCATGCACATCATCAAAACTGTTTATCTAGGACTACTGAGTAAGCCTGGCTGGAGATTCTACTCTGCTCTCCTGTTAAATGTTTGGATATTTGGGGCAAATATACTGCATCAGGTGTTGCTAACACTAGGCTAATGCCCATTATTCAATCAACAGCTTTAATCTGTGTAGGTCAGTTATACATGAACTTTTTTTTTAAGTGATTCAAAATCCATGTGTTCATTGGATCACGAATCACCTTAAAGCATATTGCCCACTGAGGATGTGGGAGAGCGTCACCTTTGGGCTTTTGGTTAGTATCAACTCTCGCTGGCCCCTGATGAACACCCAGGTTCATCATATTACATGCTAGCAGGAGTCATCCTTACACCCATGGGAGTTTCTTGTTTGGCAGCATGGTGCTGCCATAACTTTAGCACTCTACAAATTTGATTTGTGTGTAACTAAACTATCTTTGAGTTTTCTACCTGAGGGTAGGTTCTTGCAAATTTAATGCAATCTAGCTGTCTCTTAGGATCGATGTTCGGACTTGGAGAAACCTTGTAACATGGACTGTGTGGCACCTGAACTGATCCCTGTGGTGAAACCTTAGCTGAAGATGCTATTATCATGTACGTCTGAGGAAAACTCTTGTAAATGTTTGCCATAAAGAGCAGTAGCTCCACAGATGCTGTGGCCTTGAACATGCCTTTCAAATGAGTAGGTAGTCATATAGAAATAAAGTCATTTCCGTGTGATAACAGAATATATGTGAGGATATCTATCTGACCCTTTTATCCTCAAAAAGCATGCTTCCCCCTGCCCTGCTCCTGATGGTTAAGGTATTTTTGTGGTGATACTTTAAAATCTGCAAACGTAATGTGTTAGTGATGTGATTTTGTTTAGCTGTGCGTGTATTTACCTAGTTTTTTGGTCTTATGTCTCTTGAGTTACTGTAAAACCACTGAACAGAAGAATCTGTGCATTCAAGTGGGTACTTAGTTGTGTCCTCAGATAACAGTGCTTTGAGAAACTAAATTTTGACCTGAGAGAGGGGAAGATAATTCTTATCCACAATGTTGCACTTGGGTAAGGCCCTTTGCACAGCAAATATGGTTTAGATTAAATTACTATTAGGCTTTGTGCACCTGAAGCAACTAATAGTATGTGTTTGTGTTACAATGCTTCCGTCTTCTGAGACTGAAAAAACAAGGCAAGAAACAAGTTTATTGTCAGTTGGATGTTTGTTTGGTTTTGTTCTCTGAATTATGATTCATTTCTGGGATATTTGTGCTAACTGCAACCAACTTGACTGCAGTTGATCATGAGGAAATAATCAGGTAAAAATACGCACTTTGAAAAGGAGGACAAAGGTTCCTCACAAGAAAGTACTGCTTTTGGTGCCACTGACCCTACTGATAGCCAAATAGTATTTGCTTGGCTGATGGTAAATGGAAGTTTCTTGCTTTTGAAACCCCAGAATGAAAGTGGAGAGGAAAAACACCCTCTCCTTTTTATCAGTATTCTTAGGTTAAAGAGTCACTGTTTAAAAAGTCATAGTACAACATATGGTTCATATTTTTCATTCAGTGCAGACAGATTTATGATATGCCAAAGGACCCTCTAGAAATCTTGTCTTGCTTGGAGTGGAAACCTTCCTTTCACTGAAACCTGTGGACAGTGGTGTTAGAGCAATGCTCTGTACTGGGTGGATTTGTGTTCAAGATTAGATAAGGCTTTTAATTTCCAAGATAATACTTTGAAGTGGTCCCAATACAAAGAATTATCTCATTATAGGTGGTTTACTGGGTTTTATATGGCAAAGACTTGAAACTTCCTGTCATTGCAGATTAACATGCTGCTGTCTGCTATAATTGTGGCTGTGTGCTGGCTTCAGCTGGATAGTAGAGCCAGTTCTTGTATGTGAATGAGTTTGAGAGATGCATGAGGCAGTCCTTTGACCTGACGCTATAGTAATGGGCAGGCTGGTGGAGGGTGAAACTCAGATGTCTGTCTTCACTGGAGTTTGACAGATGGTGAGAAAATACATTTTAAGGCTGACAAGGAAATAAGGATTCTGCTTTATGAAAAATATAGGCTTTGAAATTTTTGCTTTTAGTCCCACACCAGTGCAAAACACATAACAGATGCTTAATGAGCACACAGGAGAGAGAATTTTGCAGAACTGAAACCTGAGCCTAAGTCGTCAGTCTTTGTATTTCACTACCAAGTTACTGTACATTGAGTTTCTCAGCAGAAATCAGAAAGACTATTCAGGATTTGAAAAATCTTCATGGGAAATTTCACTGAACTGGCTACAAAATAACAAATCCTTCAACTTCAACCTATTTTTTTGGCTGTTTACAGTTACACTTTTTTTCTCTTTCAGGATTTTCACAAATATTGGTGAATACTGTGATAAAATCTAGTCTCCAGTATGATGGGCAAGATTGCACGCAGAAGCAGGGATGTTGCAGTCCATCAGTGCAGCTATTTGTTTAGTAAGATTCCAGCAAATTTTCCAGCATAATATTTTGAATAATAGGGATTATGATCCAGAGTTGGCCAAGAATCAAAGAGAAGAGTCTTGCATAACCAAGAGAGTCTCTTTTTTGTTGTTTTTTTTTTTTTTTTCCCCCATTTTTTTTGGTCATGTATAAAAAAAAAGTAATGATCCCTTCTCTGTTCTGAAGCATGCTTCAATGGAAACGTCAGGAATTGTGTCCATTCTTTAATGATCTTGCTTGTATAAAACAACTTTAAAATCAATTTTAAAAACAATAGTAAACTTTGATAAAGGAAAAATGGTGTGTTTTCCCCTACAGAAACTCTGTGTGAAGGAAAGGGTATCCCTCAAGCACTTTGTGCAGAAACTTACCTCAGTTGTTCTAGAAGGGGTAGATTCTTTATGTTCACTTACATCAAAAATCATCCCATCTAAGGCAGAGTTTATGTATCCGTGGTCCTTCCCAGCTGGGAATGTTAAAGTTTCTGATCTCTTTATACCAGGGCAGAATGACCTGCAGTGCTCCTTGTCTGGGATTCATGTTCTCTGTAGTTTCATAGCACAGACTTTAACTGAAAGTTAACATATCCTGTGACATGTACTATCTTGCCTGGGAGTTTACCACAAAACTTTTGAAGGTGGCACAAACCTGGTGTGCTTTAGTTAGTTAGCTTCTGTTTGAAGGCTTTTATTCAAAAGAGAGAATGATGTGGAAATCTGTGTATCCATGAGTTTCAGCATCTGTGTTACAGTCATTTTGCAGTATTTAGTAAAGCAACATCAAGTTGAGTTCCTTAGCATGCAGATTGAAGAACTGAAGGAAATCTCAGGAATTTTGATTTATAAGGAATCTAGACTAAGTGCCACTGAGTCCAGTCTTATAAGGTCACCTGAAATGCTTATGTATTTATGCCAAAAAGAGTTCCCAGATCATCTGATCTATATATTTTCCTAAGGTTGACCTACTCAACATGTGACTACCTCAACACTTCTAGTATAAAGACTAAATCCACTGAAAACCACAGGAAAGAAGGAGAAATCAAGATTCCTGTCTGGAACAATAGCAAAGAATGGGATTTGGACTTCAGCCTCACTTTGTATTAGATGTGTGCTAATTTTTGTATGACCTACTTTGTTTCAATGAAGGAATCTTCCCTCCTTCTCTCTTCCTCAAAAATATATACACATATTTTAATTTTTTTTCTCCTTCCTTAGGGTTTGATCTGACACCCTATTCTTGAGACACTGAAAATGTAACATACTGAAATCAGAGCAAAGATACCATTTAAATTCACTTTTCAGGTTTGTTATTTATATTTCACTTTCTTCCCTTCTCTAGGTTTTTTTTGTTTTGTGGTGTTTTATTAAATCTTGGGGATTATGAATTAATTGTGCCTGCTGGAAATATCCAATGGAACAATATCATTTTTCACTTAAAGAACATCAGTGGAACCAAACAGTAAGTTGTTGCAACACAAAGATGCTGCCAAGTGTTTTGTTACAGTCCATCAGATTTATTTTGATTCAGAAGAATTCATGATGTAGGCAGGAGACCGATAATTAGAACTGTGTTAAATGTTTGCATTGACTCTTGTGTCTATCTGAATCGAATAGGATGCTGCTTTAAATATGCTTTATGCAGTCTTGAGTCAGTGTTGTTTTGAGAACACTGAGGTAGACAGATCCTTGTCAGATGTATTTGTCAGCCTTCCTCTTTTGTATCCCATGAGCCCTGAGGAAAGCAGGACAGAACATAAACCCAGCTTTCTGGCACCCCTCAGTGCACAGAGAAGGCATGAAGAAGTCTGCTTGGTGGCTGTCTGAAAGGTGGGAAAAAGAGCCAGCTGATGCTCCTGCAAGGCAAAGCATAGCACAGAAGAAATGGAAGCAGAAAGGAGGTCATCAACCCCCTCACCACCTGGAAAGGGCATAGAGATAATCGGTGACTGCATGGGGGAGGATTTTTCTTTTGTAAAGAGAAATGATTAATTAAGGAAAGATGAAAAGGTTTTATTGACAGCACACAAATGACAATTCTCACTACAGATCCATCTGAAAGCAGATAAGAAATCTATGTGTGGGTGGCCAGCAAATAGTCATTCAGGCTTTTTGCACTGCAGGGTGACGAGTGAAGTGGCCAGCACCTCGTTCATGTTACTTAAATAAAGGGGAAAAAACCTCCAGTACCTCATGAGCTGAGCTCCAGAGTTGGTTTGTGAACATAATTGTGAGGGAAGACCTGTGGTATTAACAGCACTCCAGTGGTAATTCTGAACATATTTGTTTTCATCCCAGAGCTGAAGTTTATTGGCCAGCCACAGCAGGCAGAGATAGATTGACCTTTTCTTCCTTGGCTATGTTGTGCATGGTGCACAGTACATGAAAACCCACAATGTAAAACATGGAGAAACAGGCAATTAAATATTGTGACTTTAAGCCTAAAAGCAGGCAAAATCAGTAAGTATCACTTAAAAGGCAATTTTTGAGTCCTGTGCTGCTGTTAGTCTATATAAGAGAAGGATTGGAAACAGGGTTTTTCTGAGAGCAGATACACTCTCCTGTCAGCTCACCTAATCAAAAGAAATACCTGCTTCAACTTTTTTCTTTCCCTAATGAAACTAATTGAGTGCTGGAATGGATTTCCATGAGAGGCTGTGGAATCGCCATTGCTGAGGATCTTCAGAAGTTGACTGGACAAGGCTCTGAGCAGCCTGATGTAATGGTGAGATGTGCCTTCCTTGGAGCAGGAGCCTGGACTAGAAAACTTCCAGAGATCCATCTTAGCCTCAGTTATTGCATGATTTTAAACTATGATGAAATCTGGATTAATGATGGCATTATATGGGTAGTTATCAAGACTGCATTAAAAATATCCCTTGCCTGTGTAGGTTTTTTTCACTAAGGTTTATTTGGATGCTTAGAGACAGACCTATATTTAGGTATTTCAGTGAATCTAAGCCTTTTATTTAGCATGGTAGTTTGGTGAAGTTAGACAATTATTAATACCTACCAATATCAAGGTTAGTTATTTTGGATCAGTGTTTTTTCCAAACTCAGTACCTTGAAGGACTGTTGATTGTTGTCTTATTCAGGCCAGTTAGCTCCAGCCACAAGATATGTTTTCAAGGTCAAAACCTAACTTCTTATGAAGTATAATACACTTGGTAAACTATTCTCTGGGATTTATGTCCCTTCCAACACAAACCATAAACATCAGTGAGACCATGTTAAGCCACTAGCTTTGTGACCTTCCACCATCTGCCAACTGTGGTAGGTAAGCTGTGGCACTCTCTGATTGCTGACAAAAGCCCAGCCACTTGCACAATGATAGTATTAAAACTTTGGAAAAAATAAGTCCATTGTCCGGGATGGCCATGTTTTGTGAGTTCAAGGAGAAAGGCGGGTGCGAACTCTAACCTCAGACTGGTGTTCACAGAATAGACCCATGTCCTCATGTCTGTGAGATACTGCAACCGATCACACCCAGCTTGGCTCTGCCCTCTCCCTGTTACTATACATGTGGCCTTATGACCAATTTGGCTGGGTCCACAAGTGGGAACTGTTTTGTAGGTAAGTAGCTGATGTCCTCCATTGAGCACAGGCAGTTTCTAGGATGTCTCAATTTAAACTGCAGAGACTGTTGAGAAAAAGGGGATTTAGTTCATAATAATCTAAACCATGATACAAATATTTATAATGTGCAGGACTACTTGTTTATCTCTTTAAGTCCTGAAGAGAATAATATGTAGCTTCAGTTCCGTTGCTTCAGTATGGAGTGTTTGACCAATGCTGTGCACCTCTGTAACATCAGGACATCTCAGAACTGAATTTTTTTTTTCACAAATTCTGTTTTCACTCTTTAATGTTTTGTATCATGTAAATTCAGTAGCATATAAATTGTACTGCAGACTTAAGCCTGGCACCATATTCTGGGAGTGTATGATTTGCTTTAAAGAATTCCCATGACTTTCAAAAGGGCTTCTGAGTATTCAATATATTGATAAGTCAGTGGCTGGTTTTGACTCTTTGACAGTTGCATTGTGGTTTTGTGGCCAACAATTGTCATGCTTTGAAAGAATTTCCCTGTTCTGTAATCGATCTGGGCAGTTGATGGCCAATAAAGATTCCTGAAAGTAATTGAGTATCTCAGAGTTCCTATCTGACTGTACTTTGGCTAAAAATGACTTACTGCTTATCATTTACCCTCTGAAAACTCTTGAAAACTCTTCCCTGAAGAGCAATAAGTCCTTGTAAAGTTTTCTGGGAAGGGGGAGGAGGAGGGGATAAAAAGAACTGCAAATCTATTTCTCAAGAACATTTGAGAATTATCATAGATTTTTGTATAATGATCTTGTAACTCATTATGATGATTTCCTGTTCATTTTCCCACTCAAATGGCATGATTGTATCACCTATCTCCTAATTTCCTTTTACGTCTCTTATTTTAATATGAAGACACAGAAGAGCTGGCTGGAATTTCTAGCATCTTGAAGGCAACTAACCTAAATAATTATTCTGATCTGCTGTGGACAGGGGATATATTTCTCTTCTAGTGCAGTGCCTTGAAGAGAATACCCTATTTTGAACGAAGGTTGTACTTGAAACAGATATTAATACCGTAAGGGTGCATACACAAAACAGAAATGCATAAACAGATACTGTGAGAGAGTATATATGTCAAGAAGTAATGTTTAACTTCTGCAGGATCTATAAGAAGCAGCTACATTCAGTATCATCTGTTTCAGTGCATGTGTGCAAAGTCAGGTCTTGTGCACAAACACTCTGTGTGTGTGATTATTAGCATTCCTCTGTTGGTGTACTAAGTCACTGCACAGGGGATTTGAAACACATTATAAGTGGATTTGAAGCAACACAGACTTCTTTGAAAACAAAAGGAAATAAAAAATTAAGATTGTAAAAGCCTAAACTGAAAAACAGAAACTTTGCCCTGCATGTGTTTGTATTGATACTAATGAAACTTTTAAACGTGTCATATTACATTGCCCTGATGACACAACTTTTTCCCATAAGATCTACAAATGCAGATGCGATCCTTCTTTGCCAAAAGCTCCCTTTCTTGCCAAGTACGTTGGACCATTCCCAACATACCGAATAAATCCAGCCATAGGTAAATACAATATTCTCTAACTAACTAAAGATCAAACAAAGTTGATAAACTTTTCACGTCAGTATAAACCTACTGCCTTTTGTCAATGAGACAGTTTTGAATGATGACTTCTGTATTTCATTTCATAAAGACTTCAAGAGATCTGTTTTAACAGACAGATCCTCACAAAATCGTAATTTTTGTCAAGGTGTTGCCCACTTAATGCTATTTTTCTCTGAAGTTTGGTATTTAATTACACTTAATGTTGCCAAACAGCCAGAAGTGGCGACATTTTAAACACAGAATTGACAAATTAAGCAAATCACTATTGTTACGGTCATCCTCAACACCCAAAATGAGCGTGGTCTAATTGTACACAAGGTAATCTTTTCACATAGTAATTGCAATGACTTTACCTAGAAGTCTGTCTTTCAAGAAATAGAATTCCAGACAACCTGGAAACCAGATGTTACACTTCAAGCTAGATATCTTGAAAGAGTTAGATATTTTATACACTGAAATAAGGACCAGAGGAAGGGGGAGCTTATTTGCGTTTGGTTTTCTGGAAAGCTCCGTATTTCAAAATATGCAGTATTGCTCAGTATTTGGTATTGCAAAACCCCTCTAGAGCTGGTACTTGGAAGGTATGAAACAAAGCCTTGGTCATAACCTCCCCTTTTCCTCCTTTCCAACACCATGCTGTGGTTGAGTAAACTCTCCAGAGTTAATCTCAAATTTGGAAAGAGGAATGTGTGGTTTTTGACATCAGTGTAGAAACCGGAACAGTAGTGGGAAGCAACTATTGATTTGTATGGCACAGAAAATTAAATTTGATGCAAGAATGAGGTGATATATATTTATTTGAAGACATATATCTTTAAGCAACCTGAAAAGCTGTGTGTCCATGTTATGGACTGGGATAATTGGTTTCAGGGATGAAATAGACCTTGTCAAAGTTCATCCATAGGACGGGCAATGAAACCAGTAGTGCTAATTCTGAGCTCCTGTGCTGTGTGTTGGTGATTAGCTGACGTTGCCTCTCACATAATGTCCCTTTCTCCTCCCTTTGCATTCAGTGTCTCAATAAGTCTTCTTCTAAAACCAGAGGAGCAGGAGTCTTATTTAACCAATAAGGTTTTTTTTCCATCCACAGTTATAGCTTGTGAAACCTGAGCTCTACCAAAGACAATGGAAAAAAATCTCACTGAGTATGAGGTGTCAAGATTTCACAGAATTTGCAGTTTTGTCAAATTTACAATGTTTGTCCAAAGCCACACTATTGCACAGGTAGTACTGAGACAGAGACAAGCTTAGTTCTGCTTATGGACAATGCTGGAGAAAAAAAAAAACAAACCACACCCAAACATGTTACAGTGGTGTTGAGCATTAGTTAATAAACTATCACAAAGATTTTTTTTAAACTGAGGGTTGATACTGGGCTAAAATGATCACATGGCTGCTTGGGAGTTGAACTGTGGGCAAAATGACCTCTTCTGTGTAAATACATCCACCCTTTAAGAGAATCCACCCTGTGGAAGGAGTATTGGGTTGTGCATGAAGAGGGTACAGGTGACTGTGTGTTTTTAACATGTTAATGAAATGTGCTTGTGGGGAGCTTGATCAAAACAGTGAGTTGGGAGGAATTTGATCTGAGTTTTGCTGCCATGAAACCATAATATCAATAGTTACTGTTCTTGTGTACCTTAGTGTTAATTAGTGTTATTGTTTTTGGACCCTTCAAATTAGTAACAAGTTTCCATTACAGTCTTGAAGTTTGTTTGCCATAAATATAGGTAACTCATTTCAACACTTTGCAAAGGCATAAGAATATATGAGTACAAAACCGTGTTTCTAAAATTTTACGTAAAATTACAGATGAAGGAATTTTCAGAGCTGTGAATGGAAAGGTCATCTTGTCCTGAGAGTGAATCCAATTAAATTCTGTGCTGAGTCCAAGAAAACTGATTGGCACGTAGATTAAAGCCAAAACCAAGTCTTCTCCGAACATTTACTGACAGCCATGAACTTTGACAGTTTCAGACAATGAATTTTCCAAGTCATGTTGGAGGGCTTTCTATAAGTTATAACAAATGAAAAAGGAAAAAATCGTAGCAGATGAAGAAGGGAAGGAGATTCATGGATTCATGTTGAGTGTCTTTCCTGACACTGTAATTTTCAAATCAACAACAAAAAAAAGTAACAAAAAATCCCGTTCCTCATCATAAATCGATAAAAAAAGCCATGTTTCCATAACATTTCTATTATTCTGATAACAACAGCTTGACATTTTTGCATTGGCTCAGTTAAGTTTTTCCTATCTATTGCCTGCCAGAATAAAAATGTTGCTTAATTTTCAGACATCTACTGGAAAGTGTTTCTGATTATTCATGAATGTGCACACAGGATCATTTCATGTTGTTACTTCTGGATTTTGCTAGACAAAGCAGGATAATGGTACAGATCATGTACAGAAATGGTAGGTTATGACAGTAATAATAATAAAAGGTTCTTCTCCCTTTTTTAAGATGAGGTTTTTGACTATGAAAGGTACCAGAGTGACAACCAGAATGCATGAGACTTCTTAAAAGGTATCTACTGGATTCAGCACAGGCAACAATCCATGCAAATTCTCACAAAAAAAAGCCTGCTGCTGACCTGCTGGAGAGGGCAAATCTCTTCAGTGGGTCTCGGCATGACTCCCTGATAGTGCTATGTCCTTTGTGTCTAGGACAATCCAACCATGGCATGTTAGATCATGTGCTAATTGTGATTATTTACATGTAATGCCCTGGCAAGTTTATTTTAGTGACTTAAATATATTTTTCTTAGGACTGGAAAATGGCCTTCAGCCTAATATGTCTGACTATGCAGGTTTATCTTTAATCTCACATGCCTGCTATTTTCACATACTCCAAATACTTCTGTAAGGAAACAAAAAATTGGATGTCTTTCATAGTGATTGCCATCTGTTTAAATCAGGTTTTGTTTAAATCTGATTAACTCTAGGTTTATTTCTTTTATATGTGGAACCTGGAAGTGGGGCCACTCTTTCTCCTGTTCAGTAATACTATAACACACCCCAAATAATAGTAATAATAAAAAAAAAGTTAATTTTAATCCAAACCATTTTCACTGCATGGTGGCATGAATGTTTGTACTAGCACAAGAGAAGGATGGGACTGCTTTTTCCATTCCTGATGTTGGCTTAAATTGATCAAATGATTGCCGTAGGCACTGGTAAGTCCACACAAAAGAAAAACATTAAAATGTTGAGCTGTGGGGAAAAGAGCTCAGGGGAAGCAGGGGTTGGTCAGAAATTTCCATACATTGAAGCCAATCCGTCATCAAACACAAACCAGAAATAAAGTAAGCTTCATTAAGCCTGGTGCTTCAGAACAACTTGTCAGAGATAAGGGGTCTTTTACGTTGAGTTGAAGGGTCCATGGCAATTCTTGCATTATCTAACTAACTGGTTTGTTTACTCCAAGGAACACTGTTGGCTCCTTTTTGTGTATAACTTATACCACAGATATGTCATGGTGATGGTACTTTTATCCTAACAGTGACTTCAGTATGTTTTCCAAAATAAACCAGAGAAACCATGTTGTTCTGTTTGTGGGGTTTTTTGTTTGATTGTAAAATTTAATCAACTCAGAAGCCCATTTTTGATGATTTGGATTTGAAAATCAGTTAATTCAAAACGCCAAAGCAAAACCCGGGAGTTCGCATAGCAGGCTGGGATTATCCTGTCTCAAATAAATGGATGAAGGAAGGTGGTCATGGTTTTGCAGATTGTTTTTAGGGGAGTGGTAGGCCTGCGAGGCTCAGACTTGAGCCAGAGGTAATTTGGGTCAAAGTTCTTTCTTGCAAACCATGAGAGTTTTGGGAAGGGAGCCTGGAAAAGTAATAACCAGAATATGGCCCTTATCTCCAATCTGCGAGACTTGCAATATCTCCTTCAGTAAATGGGAAAGAACGATATTATGTAAGCTTTAGAGGCTGGAAAAAAGCCATACACCATATGTAAGACGTTAGTTGTGCATGCCTGTGTAATCACACGCAAAATATTCTGTGCACTGGTTGTGCAAGGTACAATACATTTATCTTTATGCCACTTCAGCCTGCCCAGCCACCAGTTTAGTGACTTTTGAGTCAATTCAGACAAATCTCTCCACTTCCCAACGTTCACTCTCACAGTAGAGAGAGCAGAAGAAAACCTAGGCTTTCCCACTGTAGTGAAAATTGGGCATTTGCCATCTGTAAACTGGCAGAGTGACAATGGCTGCAGTACTGGTGACATGTTCTTTTTCTGCCAGCTCTTCTACAGGGACAAGAAACTTCAGTAGAAGGTATAGATATCTTTAACTGACACATCTGTTTGCTAGGTAAACATGAGTTGCAGCCTCAATACAATAAACCTGTGAGCTAGTTCAAAATGCTGTCACTTTTTAAGTGTTCCGTCTGTCTAAGAAAGTGTCTCTTCTAGCAATGCTGCAAGGCAAGAGAAGTCCAAACTGGCCAGATTTTCTTGCCTCAGGTGTTAATGACTTAATCTGGGGCCATTCAAGGCCCCTCCAGTTATGTAGGAAATGCATGGATACACTCTTACACAGCCTAAGTGGTTTAGGAAGATGGTCCCTGACAGTCCAATTGGTTTTGCTCTGTGAGAGCTTAAGTGGCATTTCAATCAGATGGAGTGAGTGGATCTAGTACATCGCTGTCACTGAAAGAGACGTGCTTGTCTCTCATCCCTTGTTTCCAGCCATGCAGCCCAGCCTTTTCCTAACTCATGTGAGCCAGTTCAGTTCACTGAACCAGCTGAAAAGCAAGTAGTCCAACATACAACAATAAGGTATGTAGAAAGACATATGAATTTACTCTTTGGTGATGTAAGCATTTCTGTCTCTCCTTCTCCATTCCCCACAGGCTTTAATTCTACCTTTTTCAGGAAGGTAACTGTATGCTGAGAGACACATAGGAGTTTTTGTATCTGAGTTACATTTGCTTGAGTAAATGCTGTAAGTCCATATGCAGCAGGAGGTTGATTCTCTTGGCTGGCTTATGCCTTTACAACTATTTTTGATGCACTGATGGGTATTTTGTAAGTGGAGTGAATCTGGATAAGGAAAACTTCTTTTTTTAACAAATTTGTTTCTTTGCATGAGCTGCACTGCTTTTGTCCTCTTTGTTCACCAGATGATTTGGTGCCAGTTTCAGGGTAGCATGTCTTGTCAAGTGACATGCTTTTCCTTGTATCAGAGGTGTGTTCTTCCCCCATTGTAACATCTACCTGTGCTAGCGTGGGCCATTTTCTGTCAAAGTACAAGGAAAGGCAGAACAGAAGAAAACTGTTTCTCTTTTACGGTTAGACGCGACAATCTTGAAGGTCTTTTCCAACCTAAATGAATCTATGATTCTGTGATTGTATTCTTGAATAAAGGAGTAAGGTTTCCTTCAGTTACCATCTTTTCCCCTTTCCTCATGTATTCTCCTCTCTCCTTTGTGTATCCTGCTTTCATAAGGATTGTTTTGCAGATGGAGAGAACCGAGTATAGATCCTGCACTGTTAACCTCAGCACTGTAAACATCTGTCAGCTATTCCCTCCTCTACTTTCCTCTAGTAAAAAAAATTGTGTTTTTTTAACATGTGGATGCCTTTAATGTTCCTTCTTTTTACTGAAGACATACTTTCAAGAGTTTTCTGCAATTCTTTTAAAAACTTTTTAAAAATGAAAGGTGATATTCTCAAGTAGGCATATGCCTTCAGAAAGGGAACAGGAGAAATCTCTCCACTTCTCCATCTCCACACATCCCTTTAATGCTGTTAAACTTATGATAAGCAGCGATATTAAGTACAGTTTAAAATCACACCATAATTTGGTGTCATAGACCTGAAATTAGGATTTGGGAGAATTTTCCATTCTCCGCTCCTTTACCCTTTCTGACTATAAGTGGTGTTTCAATATTTTTGAAAAATGTATATCACATGCTGTGATTAGGTGCTGATCTCTTCTCTTCTGGCCTTTTCAAGCGCTTTCACGAAGTGATTTCACACAAACCAATGAACAGTTCACAGGGATAACCTAAGAGTGCCTTTAGAGAAATATATCCATACAAAAGCCTTGCTAACATTATATGCTATCCCATTGGTATTTCCATTACAATTTATTTGCTAGTAGAGGCTCAGGCCTAAGAAAGCAACAGTGTAGCCTTGCCTCTTGTAATTATCAGTTGGTAAATGAATACAGAATTTTGATGTATGGCAACATTTTTTTTAGAACTGAAGTTAGCAAAAATTATTATTTTATTTTAGTTTTTCAGATTCCTGGAATTGGCAAGGAGACAGATTTTTCTCCATCCCTGCATTGTAGCAAGGCACTTTTTTTTTTAAACAGTTCTGCTGTAGAAATATATAATTATGTGTGGGTAGACTTGGCGTGGATCTCTTCCCCTTTAGGGATTTGAAGAAAACAAGCCTTTTCAAATACCCTTAATAACACACAGGTAAATAATGAGTTCAGACCAAATAACTGCTAAATATGAGAAAAACAGCATATTTCTACTCCTACTGCTAGCCAGAAAAAGATCAGTGATTACCCATATCCTGCCAGTGATATTTTACACAGACCTCTCTACTGTTTTCAAGTGGGAGATCAGTGCCTAGGCTGATGGCAGGATGTGAACCTTATAAAGTATTTCCTGCTGAAAAGAGCACTTTGGATTACTGAATAGGTTAAAATGTCATTTAATGAGCTGGATTATGAAAGATGAACTTCTGCACACTCAGGAGTAAGTGTAAACTGACATGTATGTATCAGGGCAGCCAGCTTTTTCTCCATAGTGAATGTAAAGTAGAACAGTATGGGCTTATATGGAGATTGTTCCTCTCCTGAAATTAGTACCTGGGACATCAGACCTCTAGAGGGGATATGTGAGGATCCCAAGTGGTTTTCAAAGTGTTTGTATGTATGTGATGCAGAAGGATGCTAATAGCTGTGAGTGGAAAGGAGGGACTGGTGGCGAATATGGAGGCAAAGGCTAACCTGCAGTCAGTGCTGAGTAAAAGGAAGGCAGTAGAAGACGTGAGCATCTGCCATCTAGAGAAAACAGAGATGGGAAATTTGCACACAGATATTGCTACATGGTTCTTCTGGAGCAAATAAGCAATATTATGCAAAGCGTTATCTGCATTTTAACATAATTTTCCTAAGTTAATGGTAACAAATCTGCACAGTCCTGAGCAATGTCACTGGAAAAAATGCCAGAATTACACGTGGTGCACTGTTAGTCCAGTTGTCCTGCAAGAAAGCACGAAGGGGTTTGAGCTGCTTCTCACTCTGCATTGGGGATAGAACCTAAAAAAGGAGAGGCTTCTGTGAGTGCTGCTCTAGTCCATAGTTCTCACTGCAAAGGCAGTCTCTGTCTGATCAAGCAAGGGTTTTTTTTTAAACTTCAACTGACAGCTGGTCGATGCATATCTTCAGTCAACAGGCCTCATAGTCTTTGCCATGTATTTTAGCTGTGCCCTTAAGCTGCAGCCAGTTTAACTTACTACTTTTCTCAGTCTGTCAAGTACCTGGCCCCATCATCTCTGCTTCTCCATATCGGGTGAGGGAGTGCAGCAGTCATCAGACCCATGAGAGCTGATCTTCCTGCACATACCAAATACATACCCAGAATGTGAGGTAGTATGACATGGCAATGCTAGAATAGGTAAAATGAATTTAGAGGCACTATGGATTGGATCACGTAGGATAACAAAAATTATGGCACCTTAGGGCTGTCTTTAAGGGAACCTAGAGCAACCCACATTTGGGATTTTTGTTTGGTTGTCTGTTTTTTTTCTTGGATTTCCTAAATGGAAATTGTGCATGACTGTGTGCAGTATATTTGTAGCTCTTAGCATACTGCATAGGTAGTGTGGCAATACATCCAGTCTGTCTAGGTTGTGTCACATTTACTGTGTATGTGGACCCAGAGGCTGTGCCCGTGCACTAGAGCTGCTCTGCATGTGCTGCTGTAAGGATATGTTTGACCTTATTGGACAATGTAGACAAAAGTTGATAGTGCTTAATTTCTGCTTAGTTAAAATTCCTGGGTAGAAGTACAGACTATGTCTAAGAAAGTCCACACTCACTAGGAAAACCTGCCTCTGAGATCACTTGGAGAGACAAGAGCACAGACACGGCAAAGGTTGCTCCTCCTTGCATCTTCTGACGTTCATTGTAGGCAGAAGATAACCTACAGCCAGGTAGGTCTGTTTGTTTGCCATAGTGCCTTTGTCATAAACAAACTGATTGGGCTTGAGGAGCCCTGAGGTAGCCTACGCTTTTAAATTGTCCTATCATCTCTACTTTGAAGAGGAACAACTATTTATTTGCTATGCTTCCTTGTGCTTTAGTACATCTTTCTAACTAAAAGGCAGTGAATGATCCTGTAGTTCAAGAGGATCTTAGAAAGCAGGCAGCAGCCTCTGTTTTCTCTTGGCTGTATAGCCTCTGTTGGTGGAGAGGAAAAAAAGCAATCTTTAATACTTAAACTGGAAAGTTAATATGGTTTTCTTTCCATATCTTAATTTCATCTTTATAGCTTCCCAAATGGAACCATATGAATATTTTAAGAAGCAATATCAACTCTGTGCCCTACAAATTCCTAGTAATATGCTTCAGTTCAGAAGATGGCACAAACTC
The DNA here is from genome assembly GCF_031877795.1 of Strix aluco. NCBI lineage: Eukaryota > Metazoa > Chordata > Aves > Strigiformes > Strigidae > Strix > Strix aluco. The sequence goes on along the minus strand of NC_133932.1, from coordinate 32,795,646 downwards.
TAGCTTTGCTGTTTTAAAACTTGTCCATTTACAGCTTATAAGTCTTTCCTAATTTCTGCTTTCTATGGTAATGGCAATGATTGCAAAAGCTAGGTCTGGGTTTTCCTTTTTTTTTTCTGGTATGTGTTGAGATGCATGATAGACTGTCTCTGTCAAACTCTCAGGAGCACCATGAACTTTATTGACAGATCTTTCAACACTGCTACCTAATAAAGTACCTGGGAACAGTGGAGGGGAAAAAAGCAAGGGGAATTAATTTACTGCTCTATAAAGCCTGTACAGTCACTGATCTCATGCAATGTGAAACAAACTGTCCCTTCTTAGCCTGTATGTCTTTGAGGTCAGAAGGTTGAAAAGTGTTCCAGAAATGGAGACTGGCATGACGGTTGTCCTTTTGAGTTTTGCTAACTCAAATCAAGGAACCTCAATTGTCTCTCCTGTTTTATATATTTATTTGCACATATCATCTATATCGCAAAACTGTTCTTTCATCCCTGTAATAGCAGGCCTAAGTAGTTTGCTTGACCTTTAATGGAGGTTTGTGGGAGGGAAAGATGCCAGAGCTTCTGCCCTGCTGTTCATAGCTGCAGCTTTATCTCATCTTGTGGCTCAGAGGGCTGCTCAGCTTTCGTCAGAGAGTCAGAAGTGAGGCCCCGCAGGGGCATGCTATCTCTGGGCTAGTGAAGGGATGAAAAAGGGAAAAAAAAATTATCTCAATGATGGGCTATTCTTCAGCTTTTCAGCTACTAGCATAACCTGCCTGGATTGGGAAAATATTTCCTGAACTTTTAACTAAAAAGAAACCTTTCCTCTGTCTGTCTGTCTCTCTGTGTCTCTGTTTTTTCTTCCCCTCTAAGTCATGAAAAGATAGAATAGCCTGGCATAGGATGTGCTATACCAGGAAATGATCTGTTTTTCAGTCTTGTGTGGTACTCAGCAATTGAATAAAAGTGCCAGTGTCATATAAGCAGCAAGCTGTGCATTATTGTGACTGAAGGGTGAATGCAATATAATGTTTAGGTGTGATAGTGTATGCTTATTTGTTCATTTTTCTGTGGCTAAAGCACAGGCAGTGCAGTAGGAACAATGCACCTCTCCTGTTAAGCCAAAAAGCACCAGCGTGTGTGACTCTGATCTCATGCAGAGCTAGTGCATTCAATTCTCTGATTTCAGCAGGAAGTCCAGAATGTGCAGCTTGAGCTTGCTTTGAAGGGGCAGCGAGCATATAGTTAACCCTGTGTCATGATCATATAGTTATTACCCTGAACTGTTTTGGAACACCAGAAAGTTTTAATGTACCTACCGTTGCCAGCTGTCTGTGGGTCAGCTTAGCCTACCCACGTTCAAGCTGAGCAGTACCTCACTCCAGCTCTAGGGTGTCATTTGAATAACGACATCAGGGTGGGTCAGCCTTTTACTCTCTGTTCATAGACTTCTGCCTGGGTTTTTGCATTTATGGGTCCACACATTTTATTTCAAGTTCTAATTAATAGCTTCTGTCTTGCTGTTAATCTTGGGGGAATTCCCACTTCTCTCTGCTATGGTACTTGTTCTTCCATATACTGCTGCTGATCCAGAGGAGTAAAGCATTCATCAGCAACTACAATCCCACACATTGGTTTCTTCTCTTATGTGCACTTGGTTGTTTTCCTTCTCCTGATATGAACAGTTTTGTTACTCTGGCAACTTAGCAAAAGGGAAAAAGCTGCAAAAGCAGCTTAGCAAAAGCAAAAACCCCTTTTCTGCTCTTTCATCCAGTTTCATGTCCACTTTTTCCCTGGTTCTTAGTGTGTTCAGGATTGCCCTTGTCCCAGCAACAGCAGTGTTTCTTCTCTGCTGGTGCCTGACATTACTACCATTACTTTGATGCCTGCACTATATCAAAGCAATGGCAGTAATATCAGCACGCAAAGTGACACTTTCATGACCACTGATTATTAGTAAGATAATACTAACAGTTAACTTTTGGAGTCTCTTACACTGACATAACATTGACTTTTTATTCCATGCTATGTAATTCAGGCATGTCTCAACATACATGTTGAAGGGACATGGGCTCACTGTTTCTGAAACCCAGTTTACCACAGATGGGAAACATGAAAAACTTCTGGTTAGGTATGGAGAGTTTGGGTTCAATGTCTAGTGCAAAGTAACATAGCAATTCCAAGCAATTATGTTTGACATAAGGCAAGACTAATGCCCTGAGTAGAGATATTAGGATATCTTATCATGTAGGCTAATTGGCCCTGCCACTTGCTTGTGTGGCCTAATACTATATGCTGAAAATGAGAGACCAAAACTTGACCATACTTGCTAACAAACACTGTGGTGACTCCCATGTCTAACTGCAGTATGCCTGTTAGCAAGATTAGTCAATACAGTTGATTGCAAATTTTGCATGTTTGAGGCCCATGTGAGGTGATTTGATTCACATAACATAAACAAGACTGCTATTAGATTAAGTCTCTGTTCAACATGGGTAAGATGGGAGAGATCTTGAGTACTTAATGAGAAAGTCCTGTTCCTGTGACCCCTGTTTCATTTCCTTTCGAAGGTCTGTGGGAGTATTTATGTCAAAGAGAACTTCCAGGATTAGGTCTAAATTAATTAGGAACATTATCCTTCTGAATCGTTATCAAATTAAGCTCTGTAGAGCAGCTCTCGGAATTACTTAGTGCATCTTCTTTGGAGACAAAATGTCCTCTGATCCAGCAATTCACATGTTTCATCACTGCAAACTGGTCAAGTATCAGTAACCTTGTGTGAATACAAAGAACCCTGCCTGAGATAAATTTGGTACTAGGCCATAAAACCCCACAATATTTGTGTATAGAAGGCATTTATGCATTTCTTAAGTGTTTTGGTGAAAATCCCACAGCAGGGACAGACAGGCTAGAACAAAAAGCAGGAAATGTATCATTAAAGTTACAGAATAGACTGTTCTCTTACTGGGGCAAGGGCAGAGGGGCATGTTTGGGACTAAGCTGAGGGCAGTCACAGTTCCCACCGAATAAGGACAACCAAGTCTGGTTAGGGGAGTTGCTGTTGGTCAGTTTGTGTGTTTTGAATAAACCCTGGATTTGTGGGGAAATTATTGATGAAGAAGTAAGGTTTGTAGATTCTGAGAAAATAAAACATTTGTCCCTTCTTTATCATAACAGTGCTCAACACCCATTCTGTGTATATATACCTTCTGTTCTTACTACACCTGCTTGACTGTGGAAGAACTAAGCAACTAGTGGCAGAAAAGCAGAACAGACTTTATAGGGGAATGGAGGGAAGAACTAGAAGAGGAAGCACCTGGGTATGCATGGTGATGTCTCTAGATCTGCCTGGCTCCACAGGAGTTGCTTGACTACCAACTGCTTGCTCTGTGTGATTGTCAGAGTCTTCTTGTGAAAAATAAGCACAGAGAAGTTGGCTTCTTGCTACAAATGAAGAAATACTGCACTTCTCCCCTTGCATACAGTTGCAGGTGCTTTAGGACAGTGATGGAGTGTTGGCTGGCTGTGTGGAGAATGTACTCCTGCCTGTATGCCCATGCACCTATGCCTTAAACAGGCAAAGTTTCAGTTACATGGATTCACCTTAGTGTTCAAACATTGCTATTAAATTTGGGATAGATAGGGAAACGGGATTTTGTGCAGCTGCAACTCCGGGACTTGGGAGCTGCTGAGGCACCTCTGTCCTGCAGGAATGCTGTCTATTACCAAGGTGCAGTATTCCCTGCTCCCACACAGTTGTAGGCAGTTTTTTCCCCCTGGTGTACGGAGCAGCTCTCTGTATCTCAAGATAAGCTGGAAACTATGCTAGGGCACATGGAAAATAAAGAGATGACTGGTGACAGCCAACATGGCTTCACTAAGGGCAAATCATGCCTCAGAAATTTGGTGGCCTTCTACGACGGGGTTACAGCATTGGTGGATAAGGGAAGATCAACCAGTGTCATCTACCTGGACTTGGGCAAAGCATTTGACACTGTCCCCCATGACATACTTGTCCCTAAATTGGAGAGACATGGATTAGACAGATGGACCACTCGGTGGATAAGGAATTTGCTCGATGGTCACACTCAGAGTTGTGGTCAATGGGTTGATGTCCAAGTGGAGAGCAGTGACAAGTGGGGTTCCTCAGGGGTTGGTATTGGGACCAGCGCTGTTTAACATCTTTGTCATTGACAGGGACAGTGGGATTGAGTGCAAGTTTGCCATCAACACCAAGCTGTGTGGTGCAGTCGACAGGCTGGAGGGAAGGGATGCCATCTAGAGGGACCTCGACAGGCTTGAGAAGTGGGCCTGTGCAAACGTCGTGAAGTTCAACAAGGCCAAGTGCAAGGTCCTGCACATGGGTCAGGGCAACCCCAAGCACAAATACAGACTGGGCAGTGAGTGGATTGAGAACAGTGCTGTGGAGAAGGCCTTGGGGATACTAGTGGACGGAAAACTGTGAGCCAGCAATGTGCGCTCATAACCCAGAAAGCCAACTGTATCCTGGGCTGTTTCAAGAGAATTGTGGCCAGCAGGTTGAGGGAGGTGATTCTCTCACTCTACTCCGCTCTCCTGAGACCCCACCTGGAGTCCTGGGTTCAGGAAAGATGGGGAGGGACTCTTTATCAGGGAATGTAGGGATAGGATGAGGGGTAATGGTTTTAAACTGACAGAGGGTAGATTTAGATAGGTATAAGGAAGAAATTCTTTATGGTGAGGGTGGTGAGACATTGGACCAAGTTGCCCAGAGAAGCTCTGGCTGCCCCCTCCCTGGAAGTGTTCAAGGCCAGGTTGGACGGGGCTTTGAGCAACCTCATCTAGTGGAAGGCACCCGCCCAAAGAAAATAGGGCTTCTTGGCTGCTGAAGTGTAGCAGCTCCTGATTGCCTTTGGTCTCGGGGCTTCACGGTAGTTGGGGCCTTTGGCCAATGGGAGCCGCTATTGACCACAGATCAGATTCGGCCTGGGTATAAATGAAGTCCCCTGGGGGAGCCATTTTGAGCCTGTCCCCTGGAGCAGCACGGTGCAGTCGAGGACTCTCCCCTTGGGTCGGGATGCCACCCAAGGAAACTCATCGAGGTGCCTTGGGTCAGGACGATTCCCTGAGCAGGTCCTCGAGGTTGAGAGACCTCGCGTTTTAAGTGAATGATAGAGGGTTTTGGGTTGTCATTAAACCCTAAGGAGTTGTTCTTTGTTATGCATTTTGGGTTATCATTAAACCCTAGGAAGTTGTTCTGTTCTCCTCTCACAGACGTTTGAACCTGTAATTTACAGAGAGCTAGTTAATTGTGTTAATAATTAATTTTTAATTTTTGGTGGTTGGTTGTTTATTTGAGAGCCTCTGTAACACCATGGCAGGGGGGTTGGAACTAGATGATTTTTAAGGTCCCTTCCAACCCAAACCATTCTATAATTCTATGATTCTATGATGTTGCATATTGCTGGCAGGAGGTCCTGGCTCATATGGGAAAATCCAAGCGCTTTGTGGTTGTCACCATCTTTTTCTTCTGTGTTTGAATAGGCCTTGGCATAAAGGGAGGCCAGCATTGCCACAACACAGCACCAAAGCCGTCAGTTGCAGTAGGCAGCAATAACAATTACCCCCTTAACCTCCCATCTCCAAGCTGCTGCCCTATGGAGTATTTTCCCATCCTGCTCCCTGGAGGTACTTCACTTCTTCCACTTAAAGCTGAAAAAGTGGTTAGGTGGTACATTTCCAGCATGAATAATCTCACTGATTAGGACTTCTAATCACCTACCTGGTTCCCCACTAGGAAACAGAAGAGCATGTTAATAACAGCAAAAGCTAGAGGCTGATTTCTGTGTACCAGGACATATAACACAGCAAAAAATGTATTTTAATCTCTAATCACGAGGTGATCTTTGCAGGTAAACTACATTGCTTTATGCTAACTGAATATAAGGCTTATTGGTATTAAAATGTCATCAACGCATATGTCAGGAATTCTATTTTTGAGGCCTGCCAATAGAATTACTGAAGGCTGAAACCAAAATTTTTAGAATTCATTCCCCACTCTATTACTTATCTAAAGAATGTCCTCTAATGGATCAATGATACTTGTTTTTCAATTTATACATCGCACACACTTACAGCACATTAGGTTTTTTTTTCACAAAGCACTGTACTAGCAAACCATTTTTTTAATGTGTCCATGATATCTATATGCATTTCTTTTGCATATCTATATTTAACGTAAGTTTTCTTAGATTTAATGCAAGTTTTTTCTGTGTCATTGCTTTAAGGGTAAACTCAAGTATTTGAGTATTACTTAGCACTAGGCACAGAAACCTGATCAAGAATAATCTGCTTTAAGCACACATTTCTCTGGGTTTGAATTGGGGCTTTAGCTACATGGGGAAGAATATGGGCTAAATCCTTTAGGCTCTAGTTCAGGCATTTTTACACAAGTGTAATTGCTTGCAGGGCAAAGATTTCTTAGGCCTAAAAGCCGTAAAAACATCTACTTCAGTAACTCTATAAACAACACTAGCCAAAAAGAAATTAAAAATCATCTATAAAATGATGACACTTATCTAAAGATCAAAAGCTAAATAAACAACTTTCTGGGTGACATCTCTCAGATTAATGAATGGTAATAAAAGGAAAAATTATTTTAGAAGTTTATAGTCCCTGGATTCTTTCCACATAATCTTTCTTTTACATATGCTAAGTGGAGGCAGATTCACTGGTTTAATATCTGCTAGTGACATTGTGTTTAAATTAATACTAACTGTCTACATAACATAGAGCAAAATGGCTGTCCTGTTGGACAAACATATCTTGAGATGACGTCAAATCTGGATTGTCTCTGGTGGAAATCTCAAGTAATGTTCTGGGTTTGCTTTCTCTCAGTACATCAGTTATAGCTAAGTGTTCCTGATTTGCAGGCAAATGTTATTACATGTTGGATTACTGGGTTTGGACTGTTTACTTCCCTCAAATATTTGCCGTCATCTATTTTTTTATAGTGAGTGGCACATGCTGTAACATGGGTAGTATGGACTGTGAAATACGAAGGATGTCTTCCCTATTATTGCATTAAGCTTATGGCTTGCTATCTAATTTTATTGCCAAAATATGTTTACAGGCTAATCCTAATTTAAATGTTTTTTATTTCTGTGATGTAAAAGTTGAAGAAGGATTATTTTTCCTTGTTAAGAATATTCATTGCCCTTTTTAATTTTTGTTTTAGGGTGACAATATTTTCAAGACATTATTTTACAAAAATATAAAATTAAAGCTTGCATAAAGATACCAGTTCTGCTCATGGCTCTGAGCGTTTAACTTCTGTTGACTCTAGCATGGGTTTCTCCTACCTATCTGATAATGTTTCTAGCTAAAAGAAAGGTCACACTCAAAAGTAGTGCTTTGAGACATACACTGCTTGCATGTTTCTAGACAAAAGCAGATAAGAACTGGAAATGTTACTGGTTATTATAAATATATCAAGAAAGAGTTAATCAACAATATTGCATCTTATTTTATCATGCAGCATTTTACACCACTGGGACCATATCCCTAATGTTTGCAAATTGGCATAATTCCACTGACTATAGAGAGTTAGAGCAGCTGAGGTTTTGGCAGTGTTTTCCAATTGTACTTTGTATTACAAGTGGCACATTATTTCAGTGCTGAAGTTTTATCATATCTGAGGAATCCCTTTGTACCTGAAGCAGATGGAACATTCTTCCCGATGTGGAAATAAACAAGAATCATGAAGTGCTTACTGCAAATCACTGTAAATAGTTTCCTCAGGTTTATTTTCTTCCCAAGTCTGCTGGTTGCTAGAAGATATGACACATTATGTGTGCAAGAACAGACAGTGTGTCGCCGTTGTATTGAGTATGTGATTAATAAAGAAGCCTATTTTTAACAGCAAAACAATGTGCTATATTTAGAGGTAAGTAAGCAAGGGTATACAGATTTAGCCATATTGAAATTCTGGAATTTAGGTTCATGAGAAAGTCACCAAAAGAAAACCAGTGTATGTCACCTAATTCCCCTTATTCCTTATGTTTCTAGCTAGTTATAAACATTTAAGGATGAATATAAGAGAAACTCAAATAAGATTGATTTAATTAATTTGAATGTGATTTTTAGATGTCCTGCTTGATAGTGCCCCAGCATTTAATAATGTTGATTTTGTGGTTTAGATATTCTTTCATAATTCATTTATATTAAGATTGGCTTCCCCCTGCCCTCCCACCCCCTTCCCAAGCTTTTGATCATAATCAAAAGTCTTGACCCAAAGAAAATGGATGACGCCTTCTTTTGGGATACATTCTAGAAATGTTAACCACTTTTAGTGTGAATAAAATATATCTTATAAAAAAAGGCAAGCAGTCAACTGGATAGTAAGGTGTCCATTCTCTCTTTAATGGGTGTCTTGCATGTTTTCAGGTGTCACCTTTCTGAGGGATGAAAGCATTGCATAAGCAACCATTCTCCTTGCTCATCTTCTTGAAGTCAAGGATGATAAGTGTTGCTAGATCAAAGCAGAGTAATTTTGGGATTTTCTGTTAATATCCAGCCTGAATCCAAGATCTGAAATGAATGCAGCATAGATGCAGCCTTTGCAGCTGGTGAGCTTTGTCTGGGTGGACTTCGTTGCAAGATGGTAGGCCTGAAGCTCATCACTGACTCCAAAGTAGCCTAGCCAAACCCTAATCCTGCAGACTGCTGAGTATGCAGTCACACAAGGAGGTTCATTGAAATTCAATAGGACTTTGTGTGGACATCAACAGATCAATGCTATCTCTGTGTGTTAACCAATTTGTTAGTTTGCACTTGGTGTAGATGGCATTTCATCCAAATTTTAATGTCTCATTTTGGTCATATATCATTGTAAGGGAATAATCAAATAGCATGTTAAGCGTTTTTTGCAAATAATATGCAGTTTCTTGGCATTTGCTTTCTTTGTCATTACAGACTTCAAAATCTAATACTTTGAAGTAGAAACCGTATGTATAAAAATTATTCACAGCAAACCTGTGTAAAACCTTCCCTTTGGAATATCGTGATTATAGTTGAGGAAAGGAAGAAAACTATTAAATGGAACTTGGAGAAAAGGGTGAAAACTTGATAAGGCCTTAAGAATTTAGTTTTGTTGTTATTGTTGTTGCTGTTGTTATATTGTAAATTCACAAAGGAGACTATATAGCACTGAAATGGTGTACTGAATAAAGGCTGAAATTTGCGAGACTTCACAGAAAGTTTAAAGAGACTTCTTAATATGATTTGAAAAGCTTTATAGATTTTTTTAATGGTAGTGATATTAGGGATACTTTTATAGTAATTTTCTGAAATATTTTAAATAACTATGAATCACAATGGATTTAGAACTCTGAAGTGTCTTTTTGAGTCAGATGTAACCTTTTTTTAACTTGATAGTGGATATCTTATGCTTTTGACTTGATTATATAAAGTAAGGCTAGGAGGAATTTCATAGCAATATAAAAATCTAATTTTCTTCTTTGCAATTCTCAGCATTTTTCTGAACAGGAAAAATTATTCCTTTTATTACAAATCTTAATTAATGTTTTAAGTAAAATGATTGAGCATTGTTATAGGACAGTGGTGTATATAGCAGATAGGAAATGTATGAAGGAAGACATTGGTTATGCAGGTATCCTTTTTATACACATATATATCTGTGATGGTTCAAAGTTTTAGTTTTACTCTTTTTGTGTAAAACGTATTACATAAACCAAGTTTTTCTTCCATGTTTTTAATCATAGAATTTCCAAATGGATTTAAATACTTCATTGCTCTTAAAATTAGTGGCAAGTTTGAGACTCATAGTAGTACACTTGCAGAATTGCATTTTTGGTGTGTTAATTTTTCTTCAAACTAAATGCTGCCTTTTCTGTACTCATTATTGCATTCCAACACCTTTTCCCCTAACCTCACATTCCTGCCTGATAATTACTTGCATACAATGTCTTTTTAAATATACTGTTTGACATTCTAGATGGTAAGATGATAGCACTCATCCACTAAAAGTAAAGTTATTTTGGAACATTTTTCATTGCCAAACAGGAAATGCTATGAAGCCACAGCCATTTGAATGACTTGTTAGGACTTTTTTTACCTAGAATGCATCAGTAGGATAGTCCCTGTAGATGGAACTTCTGAAAAACAGAAATAATAAAAAAATCCCAGGCTTAAGCCAGTGTCAGATGTTAGCAGTATTTACATGACCTCAGTGATCATGCTTAACTTTTCTGTTTGTGCAAGAATGATGTTTCCAGGACACTGTACATGGTCTGCATTTTGAATATGACATGTGATTGGCCCAGAGCTCAAATGGAAGAATTTTATTTATTTAATTTTCTATTTTGACTAGGTAAGATAAATTGAAAACAAGTGACAAACTTAACTCAGGCACAGCAATGATGATACTGCATTTGCAGATAGGAATACCAGTTCTGGTTATTTAAAATCGGAATGATTTTAGTGATGTCAATCCAGTTTTTAGAGCATCCAAGTGCAGTTAGCTAACTACAAGGCCCCCCATCAGTGGAAGAAGTACCAACTTTTAAATCCAAGACATAAATAGGTGTAGAATCAGACTGCATCCTTAATTATTTGAGCCATCCTTTCTATAATATCTAGCACACTTGAATCTGATGATGATCTTACTGCTATTTATACAGTGTGGGGTTTTTTTTGTGACCTTGCTTCATTCATGCTTATTTCCCTCTTACATTTGCCTTCCAAACCATTTGAGTCATTTGGAGTTACTGAATGTACTCAGTTGGAGCAGTGCGTACTTGAATTTTCTGAATTCTTTTAGTATTACTTATAAACAGTCTAAAGACAATGGTAATCTTTCCAGTTAGTCTATCGGGAAATAATAATGATTAATTCAAGCATAACATGACATTCCAGCATTAATTTGTGTTTTTAAATAACTCACAGAATAAAAAAGGTTGAAAATATATGGAGGAATGAGTAGGCATGATTGTACCATTACCTTTTAGTAGCACCAGTCAGGAATCTTGTAGTAGGAGATGGGACTGACCACTGAGTTGGTATGAAGTGCCTGAGCATAAAACCTGATCTGCATGCCACTCACTGAGGAAAGACTCTCCTCTACTGCCTTCATTTATCGAGCAGCTTCCAGGAGAGGCTAGCCACTTGTGTATTTCAAGTACCTGGATGCAAACTCTCACTTGATAATTATCTCACTGTCCTTTACAGACTTACAGAGCTCTCTGATGCTCGGTGGGTGCAATTACATTGCTCACCGGTGTGTTGCAAAGGGGGAAGGACTAGGATTTGATTTGTTGATATACAATTCCATCTGTCCATATCCTGTCTTCAGTGGCAATGAGGTTAACCCCAGCTGCCAGTCTTAGGTGTGCACTGCACATCTGTAGAAAGCTTATTTGCTGGAAAAAACTGTAAGTGGGAGGGAAACTGCACTGAACTCACAAGCGGAGACAATGAGTGCCAACTGCAAGACTCCAGGTATGGATGCAAGGGAAATCCCACCAAAATAGCTCCTTTGAGAGCACTGATTGCTGATGTGTACCATGCTCACACCACAGCTATTCCACCGGTGACACATGTCCAAGCCTCACCCTCTTTAAAAGGAAGACAAGCCTGTTAGATACCAGGAGCTGCTGTTTCACACTCCTGCGATAACCTGCTCCTTGCTGCTTTTGCTCTTGGTGTTGCTGTTGATGCTGGTGCTCTTGGTGCTATTGTCACTATCGTAATTTTTCACATATGTGCTCAGGGGGACATAATAGCCCCCAAAGCCTTCTTCTGACCAAATGAGAGAGCTTTGGTGCTGGCTAATGTGAGAGTCCTGCACCCATGAGATTGCCACAGAGTTTTATGCAAAGGCCAAGGTCAGACATGTGCACTGAACAATTTAACCAGGATTAATACTTCCTTAGATTAACATAGAAGTATTAAAGCTGGTCACTTAATCTGAAGTTCTGGTAAGCTTTGCGTACCTTCAAACGTGCAGACAGCTGTCCAGTTTTCTGGCCCATACAGTTCCTGTCTGTGGAGCTACTCATCTGTCCTCTTGGTGGATGCTGAGATGATGCACGAGAAAGAACTATGTGACACATAAGGAAGAACCCACCATTTACAGACAAGAGAGTATTATCTGAAATCATTAACTTTATTTTTGTTAGGCCCGTCTAGGCCCCTTCTGTTCTCCCTCCCCTAATAGGAGCTGTCAGCTGTAAAATAGGACAGATGGTCTGGCTCCACCTTGTCTCCTGACCGACCTTGCAGACTGCAGCTGGTGGGGCTGGAGGCCAGGAACTGGCTGCTGCAGGCAAGCAGAGTCTGAAGACTAGAGGGGTGGAGGCTGTCAGGTTTACAGAGAGGGGTTAGATAGCTCCTCCAAGGAGAAAGCCACCACTGAAGTACTGGAAGTAGGATGAGTACTTGTGCTTTTAGTCTTCAGCAGGGGTAGTGTGTGGGGGCCACTAATACACAAGAGCTGGAGAAGGCACTTGAGGAGGTGTGCAGTGGTCTTGCCACCCAATGCCGCTCTGTGACGCTGTGTTAAAGTCAATGAAGTGCACTCCCACCCTATTGCATTAGTCATTGCTGACTGATGATGGGTAGAACACAAGTAGTAATTTGTCCTAATCTGATGTTTTATCTTAAAACCTGGGTTTTTAAATGAAGAATGAAGGACAGAGGTCCCATAGTGTAGTAAAGTCAATTAAAATTCACAAAACCAAAGAGGATAGTGTTTGCCTACTTTAACCACAGTCCTGTTGCTATTCATATGAAGTCATATGAGGGAAATGGACTAAATGGTCTTTGTCTTTAGTCCTACAAAGCTCTTAACCTTGGGCATCATCTAACAATAGGATGTGTAGAGAGTGATTATTTCTGGCTTTCAGGTCTCTTCTCCCAAAGGACCTATCTTTGTTCTTATTTGGAAGGAATTCAGTCATCTAAAAAAAAATCCAATAATGACAAGTTATTTGGAGAATATCCACCAGCTTGTTAAGTTTTCTTGTTAACAGATCAAAGAAAATCTACATAATTTTTATGTAACATTCATGTATGCATACTTCCTTTCTCAGCAAAAGTGGAAACTTTACCTTGCCATGGTTTTATTTGTTTTGTTTTATTTTAATACTATTGTGTTTAAGAGCCTGTTGTTCCAGCTAGGATTTCTAAATGTCCTCTAGTTACACAGTCTATCTTCACATTAACATGAAAATGTTTCTAATCTTATCACACGTAGCTTGGCTTGTGTACAAAGATAAATTTTGACATCTGAATGGCTAGTAAAATTTTAATGGTAAAATCTGCTTTAAACCTCACTGGGATGAATGGGATTCTTGCCCTAGACTGCAATTGCTTTTCATTTATGTTTCTAAAGTGTTCTGAAGTCCTTAGAATTGAACTGATACGCAAACTCTCCTTTAGTTTTTGTGGATACTTGATATTAACAGCACTTAAAGTACAGTATGCTATTTACTCATTATGAACATTTTCACTTACCTTGGCTAATATAAAGAACTGGGTAGAGTTTGGTTGCCCCTTATTCTAACTTTCTCATGGTCTTTTCCCGAGATAGTTAACATAGATGAATAAAAAACAGTTACCTTTATAAACATGAAAGAAAAACAGTAGCTGCTCTTCTGAGTATTTTCTGAAGATTATGAAATTAAATTTGTGCATTTTTTTTCACTGCTTTACTTTAAAGCCTGGGCTTTTCCCCAAGTTCTGATTATTTTATATTTTTGTATTTACATTATATTTACATATACTGTTCTGAATCTGTCACAATTGAGCAATGAAAATAATGATCTTGTTTATCACTGCACAACGTATAGAGAAGTCTCAGGGCATTTGTGATGAAAACCTGGAGTAGAACAAAGCCTAAAAGTGGAAATACAAACTGCAAGTCAGCATAGTGTGATCAGATTATTTAAACATTATGTACAACTACTTTTTATTCAATATTAAATACTAGTATTTGCTGGTTTTGTGAAAATCCTAACGAGTTGGGATGTGCTGAAAATGCTGCCAAGATTATATTTCTTGCAGTATTGCTGTACTTCCTGTGCTAACATGTTAGAAATGAGCAAACAGTGGGAAATTATGAAAAATATTACCCTCCTTCTAGGCCAAATCCTTCACCAGGACTGTTCAGTCAGGCAGTAAAAACAATTAAATAAAACACACAAACCCACATGCTTCAGGTTATAGATGCTTGCACAAGCTGATCCAAATCTCTGAATGCTTTGAGGTCCACTTGCCCCAGTGAAAAAAGCCAAAATATTGTGGATGGTGAATACATTATCAGTTAAGGGAGAGGTCTGCCACACATCGTCAAGTGTTGCAACTCCTGTTGTCTCTGTGAATATAAGTAATTTCCAGTTCTGTGGTACCATCATGCATAGCATCATGGAACAGTTTCGTAAATTCAAGTTGACTGTAATAATGCACACTTGACTTTTTTTTTCCATATCTGAAATAGAAAGGTCTATCAATGAAATCATTCTCTTGAATTAGGGAAACAAAATACTTCCAGTGATTAAAGTCTTACAGATCTGTATACCTCTCAAGTGCAAAGTAGTGGAAAGAGGGGAAAGGAGAACAGAGTTCTTTGTTGTTCACAGAGATATAGTATCTCAAGGTAAAGGTGCTTTTTCTGAAAGTCATTTATCATTTATGACCATGTGAACTTCATGAACAAGGCCAAGTGCAAGGTCCTGCACATGGGTCGAGGCAATCCCAAGCACAAGTACAGGCTGGGTGGAGAACGGATTGATAGCAACCCTGTGAGGAAGGATTTGGGGGTACTAGTGCATGGAAAACTGAATAGGAGCCAGCAATGTGCACTCACAGCCCAGAAAACCAACCATATCCTGGGCTGCATCAAGAGAAGTGTGGCCAGCAGGTCGAGGGAGGTGATTCTCCCCTTCTACTCCACTCTCATGAGACCCCACTTGGAGTCCTGTGTTCAACTCTGGGGCCCGCAGCATAAGAAGGACATGGACCTGCTCGAACGGGTCCAGAGGAGGCCCACAAAGATGATTGGGGTGGCTGGAGCATCTCCCTTATGAGGACAGGCTGAGAGAGTTGGGGTTGTTCAGTCTGGAGAAGAGAAGGCTCCAGGAAGACCTTATAGCACCTTCCAGTACTTAGAGGGGGCCTACAGGGAAGATGGGGAGGGACTCTTTATCAGGGAGTATAAGGATAGGACGAGGGGTAACGGTTTTAAACTGACAGAGGGTAGATTTAGATTAGATATAAGGAAGAAATTCTTCACTGTGAGAGTGGTGAGACATGGAACATGTTGCCCAGAGAAGCTGTGGCTGCCCCCTCCCTGGCAGTGTTCAAGGCCAGGTTGGGAGGGGCTTTGAGCAACCTGGTCTAGTGGAAGGTGTCCCTGCCTGTGGCAGGGGGGTTGGAATCAGATGATCTTTAAGGTCCCCCCCAACCCAAGCTATTCTATAATTCTATGATTCTATGATTAACACTCAAGAAGTTGTTCTTAATGTGTAGTGTATTGAGACAGAATGCCCATTCTGAAAATGGTGGTCCTGGCTAGCAAATTCTGCTAAACTTGAGGATGCATAGGATTTAAGATGAAAAATGCACAACACAAATGTGCAACAGAGGGCTAGATGCTCAGCTGGTGTTACTGTTAATAAAGAAATGTGATTTTTCAACAGCTCAGTATCTAGACCATAAAAATCTGTCAGTCTGCATGACTTAATCTAACCCTCTGTGAAGTCAGTGGCAGTCTTTCCATAGGCTTTAGTAGGTGTTGTGGCAAAGCTCAGTGCTGAACTTGCAGTGCTTTCCAGAACACTGAAATGTGGAAAATAGGATAATTTGCTCACTGAATTGCCAATTTTGTTACTAGGAAACAGAAGTTCTTAATGAAGGATACAAAAGCACAGGACAAGATAGAGTTTAACTTAGCAACAAGATTGTTGCAAAGAGTTTAGAGAGTCAGTCTGATTTGGATGAGGTCCAGAGCCTACAACCCTTACTTATGCTGATATCTTCACTGTTGCCATTGCTGGGGACACCTGTAACTCCCATTAGCTTGAGGGGGATTTGTATGTGCTTAGCACTTCTCAGAACTTGGACCCCGATGCTTATACATGCCTCGTATGCTGAATTTGCAGAGTCACAAATCTGGAAAAAATAAATGTTGACTATTGTGGTCCTTTTTGGTTCTGGTCAGGCCAGAAATACTGAAAGAGTGGCCTTTCCCATAGTATTTCATCACTTCAACCTTTCTTCCCGTTCAGCAGCAGGAAACTCAACAGCATGTGGAAATGAAAAACAATGTTTTAGAACTTATCCTGTCATTCAACTTTAATTCAGGTCTGTTCTGTCTTTCTGTGGCCTCAACCCATAGGCTTTGCTTTCAGGAGTGTACTGTTGCTCCCAGGTTGATGCTAAACATACCACCAACATTCATCCAAGAAATTATATTTATGACCAACTTGTGAGAAACCAAACATACTGCAAAACTAAAGACTTAGCCTGAATATATTTGAGGTTCAAGTTGTTAGTTCCTGTCTGTATTAGTTTCTCCCCCTGAAAATCCTGATACTTCATTCTCCTTCCTCTGCCTTTGCCATTACAGCCCAGCAATATTTCTGTAAGTCTAAACAGCACTGGCTACCAGGAACCTTAATATTTTTAGGCTGTATGCTTTGGAAGCACATGGATAGTCAAAATAGAACAGGTGGGAGAAGGAAGTATTATTCCTACTTTACTGATGGGAATGAGAGCCCAGAATGTCAATGGTTTCTTCACAGCCACACAAGAAGTTCATGGAAGAATTCCAAGATCCCAAACTAATTCTGCAACCATAGGACCATTCTTGTCCCGGATGAGTGTGTGGGGCTGCACAATGTCTTCAGCATATTTTAAGCACCATTATTCAACCACTTCTCTCTATTTTTCTAATAAAAATCTACACACGCAATTTCAGAAGAACTGCAGAGACGTGCCCAATAAAAATACCCAGTGGCATGCTAATGAACATCGAGCCCAGTTATCAAAAAATTAAAAGCCTACCCTCCATAGAGAGCTTAAAGTACATAATATAACTTTCATTACATATCTTGCAATGCCAAATTTCTTCAGAGGAGCCATGGTTCTAATTTACTCTTATTTAAAAGCAAACTGCAAGGAAAACCACAAAATTCCATGAACCTCAGTGATGCGCCCCAGGGGGCATTTGGCACATTACCACTTGAAACCTATTTCATTCCCAGCCCCCTGAAATTGCATCAAATCCCGTTTCACTATGAAATATTAGTGTTTGCAGCATATACATCCTGCTGGAACACTATGAGAACCTTATGGATATGCTCGAAAACTTGTCCCCTTTCCCTGAGCCTTACTGGAGTCCCCACAGACTAATGACATTCTTCAACAGTTGCTACCTCTCGTGCAGAAAAGGTTAAAACTGTTGGTTTCAATTCTAGAGGCCTGGAAAACATTACATTTGAGGTAGCCACATGTCAAATATGTGGAACTTCTATACATCTCTGTAGGAGACTATTCCATTTGCCACTAGACCCTAGCTGGGAAAAATTAGGATTAATATCATTAAAACTTTTCTGTTTTTATTGGGTTGGGTTTTAGGACAAAGGCCTTGATAAGCCATGTGGTTAGTATCTTCCTAATGTTAAATTCTTTTCTGCATATAAATTAAAAGAGAAGTCAACCTGGTTTTGATTAGATTTTCTTTTAGTGATGAACTGAGCTAACCATAAAAATTAACTATTTTAGTTTAAACAGTGGTGTGTTTAAGTTTTAGAAGAAAAAATTAAATAGAACAAACTATTAACCATGTAGTAGTTTCAGTGACCTTTGATTGACTCTTTTTTTGCAAGTCTTTTGGTTCAAACTTTTAAACTTAGAAACTGGACATCTAAGTGAATCTGAAAGAGACTCTTTTGTACCATTTAAGGTAATCACATTCACTGAGCACATCAAAATCTGAATTAAGCATAGAGATTAAGCATAGAAAACCATTTAAAACACCTGACTCTCATTTGATTTTATATGCAGATGTGTGGCATTGCTGTAAACTATGGAAGTTCTCAGAACTGTAAACCTATCTATGGCACCCTTGGGCAAGGCTAGAATTATGAAAATTTCAGAATAAAGACTTTTTTTGCTGTTGAAATGAGCAAGAAAAGCTGTAGGCAGAAATGAGTTTGCATTGTTCAATCCACTTAATGGTGTTTAAAATGTGTTAAACACTATGGCAAATTTGATTGAACTCAAGTAAAGATTTTTGGCACAGCTGGGACAGAGCTGATAAAACATGCAGGTGGAGGTGGTTAAGATCAAGCATTCTGCTACCAGCTTTAATGTTGATGTAGAGAATGGATGGGATTTGTGAAGTCTGTGGTGATGCTGAGAATGCTGTAACAACTCAAGACAGGTTTAAATTACAGTGGTCTCTGCAAATAACATCTTAATGCAAAATTTGCATCTGTAGCTTCAAAAAGGCAACAGAGGCATCAAAGCTATTATAGGTTTTAAGTAAGAACTAGGAAATTAAATTGAAATAAATCATAGAGATTAAAATTTATTTTGAACATAAATGATGAGATAGAATTTTATTAAACTCTTCTCCCCAATTCAATCACTTCATACATCAAACGTAAAGTTTAGAATAGGCGGGTTGCATTTATTTCTGGTGTTTAACTGTAGATCCCTAAAATTTGTTTAGTCAAACTGCATAGCAACAAATATGCATTTTATCTCCAATGTTTAAAAAATCTTTATTTTTTATCTTAGTATGCCTGTCTGTTCAGTGCTCTGTAGACAAAATGAAACTACATAGTGCCTTCTATGCCCTGACTTCCTGAAAATTGATCCTCTCTGTTGTGTTGGTTGAGGCCCTTCTCTAGGTTCTACTGCAGTACAGGAAAGTATTTATGCCCATAGCAAAAGACTTTGACTCAGACCATAGGCAGAAATATGTTCACAGAAGGTGGCTATCAACCCGTGCTTTAAAGAAAGTTGTTGCGGATAATATGTGATCTGAAAGACAATAGAAAAGCATGGGTTTTGTTATTAATGTTTGTTATGAATATTGATTCAGCTTTTCCTTGTACCTTCTACCTTGTCTCCAACAGTAGCCAGCTCTGCAGGGACTAGTAGTAGCACCAGGTGGGAAGTGTGCTTTTTTTCCTTTAATAATCTCAGCATTCATCTTAAGAGGCTTTAAAGGTGAAGAAAGTCCTCATTTTCT
Source organism: Strix aluco (assembly GCF_031877795.1). Taxonomy (NCBI): domain Eukaryota; kingdom Metazoa; phylum Chordata; class Aves; order Strigiformes; family Strigidae; genus Strix; species Strix aluco. The sequence continues at coordinate 32,776,404 of NC_133932.1, read as the reverse complement.
CTTGCAAAGTCTTTCTTCAAAGAGAGGTTTTCTCCCTCCACTTGGGGCAAGTTGGCTAATATTCAGGAACATGTGGATTTTATGATTTACATAATCCACACATGTCTTCCTGTGATCACAGGGTAGAATGATATCTTTTAATTTGTTTGTTTGAAAACCAACCAATACCGAAACAGAGTTAGAGTCCTCAGCTTTGTTTCTCTCTTGTGTAATCACTTCTTTATTAACTTTAGTGAGTAGTCAATGCTGGCTTTATGCCAGGGGAGCTTTTTCAGGTCATCCCAACCAGGAGGAATATTTTTTTTAACAGGAGAAAATAATCTTTTAAAAAAGAAAAGCTGAAACTAAACACTCTTCAGGAGTTATTTTTTTATGCCATTTGTATAGACCAAAACACCGCAGGTATATTCATAGCTGGGTAACTGTTTGAAGTTGGATATTTTGAAATGCTTGTTCTAGATTATTTTCCATAACTGCAAGTCTCCTAATTTCTGTCTTGTCAATGTATATTTTAAGCAATCTGGGGCAGAAGCTGTCTTTTCCTATATCTGAGTATAATGCTTCTTTCTGAAAGTTTGTGTGTGCAGCCTCCTAGTATTAGTATAGATTAGCACATAAACTCACTAGTCTGTATTATAAAACAATTATTTTATTCCAACACTCTCATAACATTTGAGAGCAGTTTGAAGCAACACTTCCTATAACATTTAGCTGTAAGAAAGGTTTTTCTGTCTTTTCCTCTGAGATCCTTAGAAATCAATTAGTTCTTCCTTTTTACCAATTGGCATTAGTTAGATAAGACCCCAGACTAACTCTGTTTATTATGTATGACTTTCTCTGCTTTGTTCTTGTTGGTCTCTCATTACCAAATCACATCAGGGGCAATAGGTCTCTGAATGTGGATATGTTGATTAACTTTCATTAGCTGTTCCAGTTCAATTCTCAAATAAGAGCTCTTTACAAGTAAGGAGGAAAAGCACATGGAACCTCTTGTTTGCATCACATTTGTTATCATACCTCCTTGGGAAGCAAAATATTGGCAAAGACTGAGGGCAGAGCAAGAGGAAGAGCTATGTGCTGATGAGACAGTGCATGGAAAGATTACATTTATCAGACAACCCTTGGGTGAGATTTCTAAGCATTTAAAAGAATGTCCTGGTGAAACATTTCTGAAGAAGATTGGAGTTAAAAAAAATCAGATTATGTTAATGTATTTGTGATAATTTGGATGATATGGATCCTGACGTCAATGGCTGTGAGTACCCACTGGAGGAGCCCTTAGGAGAATAGGGCCTATAATCTTACCACTGGCACCTTTTTGTCAACCAGTTCTTGTCTAAGCCTCTCCACTACAGAAGGGTGTAGTAGTTCTCAGGGGTGGGATGGCCCTGCACTCTTGTGATCTTTGCTTGGTTCAGCTAAATCTCTGACCTGGTCACTAGATACTGGTAGTCTGTTAAATTTCTAGCTTGTATTTAGCTGTGTTTCCATGGAAATATGCATATCCCTACCATCTGGGTTCCAAATCTGGTGATGTAAGGGTAGTCATTGTTCCTAACACTGAATTGTCAGTCCTTAGAGACAACATTACTTCTGAAGTGACACACAGTAGATTATAATCTCTTATGTTTTGAAACTTCTGACTCTTGATGGAAACAGTGATAACATATTTCATGAAATATATGCCCAATTTTTCAGCTATAGCTTTTAGAAGTGTATACATCTCTTTTTAAATGAATATCTGAATTTTGTTAAATTATGACAGTTAAAAAGATTAAATCACAGGAGACACCTTTGTTGCTTTGTATTTTTGTTTGTTTTGCTATTTTTGTGTTATAATAAGATGGTCTCCAATCAATTTATTGGCAATAAATAGGAATAGTAATAAATGGTTTGTTTAGATGCTTCAGTGACTTTCTTAAAATGCTACAGAAGCGCCTGGGTCTCTTTTGCTTGGATACTGCAATGCAGCACATGAGAAATATGTTTTTGTAGTCCCATTAAAAGTCTAAAGTGGTTGTCACAGCCAGATAGCACTGAGGTGTTTAAAAGCATTAAAGAAGGAAAGGCATAAGTATACTTCTGAAGAAATGAAATAGGTGTAGAAACCACTGATTGCTTCTTAAATCCACATTACATTGCAAAAGTAGCATAATCAAAAAGGCTTAATCGTAACATCACTTTATTATGACTTGTTGCCAACTCCCAACTGTTGCAGCTGGAAAGGAGTGAATTACCTTGGATTTTCCTTTTCATGTACAATTTGCATATCATAACTAAACTTAGGGAGGGAGACCAAGAGGAACCACAAAAGGAACAATAAGAGTTTTGTCTGAGGCCAGGTCAACACTTGCCCTAGATAATGGTTGATGACTGAATTGCTTATAGTGGGTTACCTACCAGCACCGGCTGGTTTTCATCATGAAGGTAAAGGAAAACATTTCACACAATAAGCATTGATCCCCTTGTTATGACTTGAAAGCTGCACAACTGCTTTTCATTCCAGGAGAATATGAGTGAAAAATCATCTAAAGAATATGGCAACGCTTTGGTATTATATACAATACTTTCAGTAATATATATAATAACACATAAAGCCAGGGCAGGAAGACATTTTGTACCCCTTTTCATAGGAAACCTAAACCTGTGAATAAAAGTTGTTTAGCATAGCTACATAGAATTTCCTTCATTGGGTTTATTTTGGCTTCTCCACTGTCACAGATGTTCATTATTACTGAAAGAAAACACTGTAAATTCAGTAGAGAGTTTAAACGAGGAAAGGGAGAAATCAAAATAAAATTCGAAAGTTTTTTGTTGTATGTGACCTGATCGTCAGCTCTAGAAAGTGTGTTAGCAACCTGCTGTGATCTGATTTCCTCTGGGGAAAACAGTGACGTAAATCCACTTACCCCTAATAGGAGCTGTTGAGATTATGGAGTGATTTGGCCAATGGTCAAATGAAAGGGAACACAACAAGGTGAAAAAAACTTTCAAAGGGTGTTTTCAGGTTTGAAGGAGATAAGATGGGTTTTGTGGCTCTTTTATCACTTTCTCATGCCAGGGTACCTTAGATGTGTCCAGAGGAATTTGGCCCTTGCAATTGCAGTCGCTGAATTCACACGGGAATTTTAGCTGACCTTGTCAACTCTGAGAGCAGTGCCTTAGACAGTACAGAGACCCTCCCTAGGTTTTAAGAGCTCTATTAATAGACCTGTGGCATCTAGCCGAACTTTAGTACTGGAGGTGTGAACTTTTTCATTGTTCTAAGGTTTTGCTTGCATATGTTAGGACTGTACAATGAAGCCTTGAATCTCACAAGATAACAGAGGCGTAATCCCCAGTGCTCTAAGAGCACTTGGTTTTGCTTCTACTTCAGCAAGTTTTTCATGGATTCCATAGCAATTTTATCATCAGAGCTTTTTTCCAAGCTGTTCTAATGGTGTTGGAATTTTAAAATCGAATTATGAATCAGTTGTATGTATTCCCATAGCTTTCTGTGTGTGTGCTTACAAATGTATGTCTCACTAGTACTGATCTGCTTTCAATCTTTCATACATCATGAGAGAATTTTCTCACTAATTGGCATTTGTGATCTTAATGGACCTGCTACTCTTCAGAAACAAGAGGGACTGGATTTTTCATTCCGTCTAGTAACTGCATTGCTGAGTGGTCTCTCTAATATAGGTATTGGTTTAGAGGTTCAGAGAAGAAAAAACATGTCCCAGATCGGTATAAATGCATGCGACAGACATAGCCTACTAACACTGTAGTAAAAACTTTCATTAGCTGTTCCAGTTCAATTCTCATCTGATTTATCCATAGCTCATGACCTAATGTCATCTTAGCTTACTAACAGAGCAGAGGAAAAATGCTGTAGATGTAAAATGGATCATAAGCATTTTATATCTTCAAGGGTTTTTAAAAAGGAAAGAAAAATAAAATTATGATGGGAAGGAAAGATGACTATTTCACAGAATAACATGGAAACATATTTCTATTACTAATTACGCTTCTTTTGAAAACGTGCTTTCTTTTTATTGGAAGGGAAACAAAATGAAATCTGAAATCATATCAAAGGTTGTAAAAAAGGATTCAGCCGTAAAATAACACATATGTAATAGTGAACGATTTCTAGGAAAAAGGGGGAGATTTGAAATGATGGCTAGGTAGAATTTCATGGTATTATGGAAAATTATTCTATAACTTCATTTATTTGTTCTTTTCATTCATTTAGCATAACAGTAAGCTTTACCTATTAATTATGTTCCACAAATCTCTTTGTTAAGATTTCATTTAATTTTTTTTAGAATGTTTTAATCAGACAACCATCATGAAGGTTTTTGTTGTGGTATGGTGTTAGAAGTAAAAATTCTTTGAGCTTGCAAAGTTGCTGTCCAGTAAACCTTAGAAATTCTTTGGACATGTCAGTGAAGAGAAAGACAAGCCAAAATATGTGAGGGCAGAGGTTATACAGCAACCAGTAGGATGAAGGAAGGAATAGAGTAACTGCTTCTTGAGAGACAAGGCTTGGAAAAACCGTATCATAAAATAAAGAACATGCAGCTTTAAGAGCAGTTCTAAAAGCACAGACTCACACTATGCTGACACTTGTACTCTGGTACATAGCTGAAAACTTAATGTTGTGGTCTTAATTTACCCATCTGAGGACACTGACCTTCTTTCATACACCTTAAGGCCTCTTTCTTACACAGCTATTTATCAGGCAACACTCCAGCAGAATGGGAACATACTTTACCCTAGACTCAACCTACCCTAGTGCTTAGGGAAGTCTCATTTTGTTAGCACACAGAGATAGAAAAACATGGATAGACTTGAAGTTCCTTGTTTGGTTTGTGATTTTGCAATAGTTTGGAAAATAGTAAAATTTGCATTTAAATATGCAGTGCCATTAATGGCTTTTTATTTTTTTTTGTATCGTTTATATCACAGAAGATTTTTGCTTCTGATGACCACAGTGGTTTCACCACAATGTTTCTAATGTAAATAATAATATAATTTCCTTTATGCGAACCAAGGAAAAGGTGAGAGGGAAAGGAAGAGTTTCAGAAATATCTTTCCTATGCAGTTTCTAAACAACTTGTACAGGTTTTTGGGTTTATTACTTTTTAAATATGAAAGATAAGCAGGTGGAGTAAATTTAAGCTACTAAATCAAAGCAAATGTACCAGCAGGTGGTCAACTTTTGAAAGTATGAGAGCTGGAAGAAGAACAAAAGGTTCCATTTTCTTTTAAAAAAGTTACCTTGGATTAAACATCCAGAGGAGAAATATGGAAAGCCAAAAGGGTTTTCTTTAATGAAATTAAGAACTCACATGTTAATGTCATATCTGAAATGGGTCTTACTCGTGGAGTCAATTAGTGAGTAACTTTTTCCAGCAGTCATGCTTACACTAGTCTTTTTGTAAAGATGCAAAAAAAATCCCCAAAACTGATTTATGTAAGATATTATATATCAATATAGCATATCAACGACAAAGAATTTCACTAATATAGGCATTGCATACATAAATAATGATAAAGTGTTTAGTCAAACCATATGCCATCATAATTCAGGTGTATTCATGGTCTTCATCTTTAACCACCCACAAGGTACTGGGGTCTGATATGACTCTATCAAATGAGTTACTGCTTTCATATAATTTTTTCCCCAAGTAAAAGACCATATAATTAAAAGCCCCTCCTTTTTTATTTTTTTACGTAAAAAAACATTTGTTAAACTAGTAAGTGCTACAGATGTTTTGCCCTGTAAAATCAATTGACGTGTTTTGACAAACAGCCCTTTCCACTGGAAGCCTCCATACAGACAAACAGACTGAGAGTGGGGCCACTCCAATCTTTTCAAACGTCAGATTAAACCAGCAGAGAATATTCTGGAAACATTTAATGAAAAATATGTCCTTTTTTTGACCAACTGAAAATGTAGTGAAACAATATTTGCTTTCCTCAGTTTTTCTTCCATGTACTGCTCCCAAACTGGAGCTTTGAAACAGATTCACACTCCGTAAACTTACTGATAATGTTTATCTGCAAGAAAATTGTGTCTCTAGCCATCTTAATTTTTGCTTATAATTTTTATGTCAGCATTGGCAAATATTCTTCCCCGACCTAGGTACAGGAAAGTCGAGGCCATAGAGAATGGTTTTCATCATTGTTGCATACTAGCCTAGGTTTTTTGCAGTGTTTTGAAAATATTCTCTCAGGATTTAATAATTTCTGTGAAGAGAGTGTAGGATGTTTAAGTGACTTTCTCACTTGATTCTGAGCAATGACTCTTTCCCTTAAAATGTTGTTTTTCTAACCCTTACGTCAGGCCATAGTTTAGCTGCGCTCTTAGATTCTTCAGTCATGGCAAGTTTTTGTGCATGTTCATCGAAACAATGGTACAAGCTTTGCTAGGAGCCCATCCCAACCTGGAGGACAATGACCCAATGCTGTAACATGTTCTTTATCAGCGCATTGCCATGTGCATATACAGTGCTTCCCTGGGAAGAGAACGAGGCAATACATTATAGAAGACAGGTACTAATGCATTATTGTGAGGTTAATAAAGTCGTATAGAGTAGCTGTGTCGTGGAATTTCCATGAAGCATTGGTAAAATTGGGGACAATTACAGACAAGTGTAAAGATCCCAGGTGCTGTCTGAGATGTAAATGATAGAAAAGCTCCAAAGATGATAGAAAATCTATAAACCTTGACATCCACACTCCCACTGAGAGTAAAACCACAGTTGTGCACCTTGAAACTGGTGTGTGTATGTGTGTAACACCTGTTAAGATGATGTGATTCCTTCTCTTTTGCTGTCAGGTATATCCAAGGAGATTCATCTTACCTCCCTTTATGTTTTGACAGGGTGGTCTAGTAAAAGGTATTACCTCTAATGAAAGCTTTGCTATGTCTATGTCCTTAAGCCTGCACAGCCGCAGCTACTCTGCTGCTACTCACCGAGGCCTCCACTGTAGTCAAAGACCAGACTGAGAGAGAAACATGTGCAAATGGTAGTTGATCCTATCAGAAGATGAATATCTGCTGTGGGAGATGAGTCACCCTCTGGAGATCCTGCTCCCTTTCTCCTGCTGTAAAGGAGCCTGGATGACTGCCTAACATCTGGAGTGCTAACACTAGGTGTGACGGACCTTTCCTGAGGGAGACCCGCAGAGACGGCCAAGCAAAGAGTCAGTGCAAATCAATGGGATGACCAAGCATCCAGAACAAGCAGCAAATTCCAGCAAAGCTGAAATGTCACGTCGTGTGTCACAGCTCTCTGACCAATCACTGAAATAACAATAGCCACTAACCTGCAACACATGCAAGACCTACTGAGTCTCCCTGGCTTTTCTTATCAACTAAAGTACAAAATGCTTTGCTGACAGAATGCCTTGAGACTACTGAGCTGTCCCACTTATAACTCAGCTTTCCTTTCTCTCCCCTGAGCTGTATTAATTATAAATACTTTTTAAAAATTTAAGACATTTTGAGAACTGCTTTCGCAGTTAGCTTCTCTTAAAAATAAAAAGGATTTGGAAATGTTTCAACAAGAGATTGTGTGACTTCTGGCCACAATTACATGGATATGGTTCATCCGAAGTTAGGCAAGAGCTATATAGAGTTATGGCCTCACCTGTTACAGGTTGATTCTGCATCTTTCTATGGTTTGGGGGGTTTTTTCCTTTTTTTTTTTTTTTTTGTTTGTTTGTTTGGTTTTGTTTGTTTGTTTGTTTTAATGTAGGTATTTATTTACCTCACTCAAAATCCCATAATACTACTAATTGTTACAGGAAAAACTGCACTTTCACTTTAAATGTTGAATGCTGCATTTATTGTTAGTGATGCATGTTTGGTGTATGAAACAGTTATGCAATGGCACATATTTCTTCTTGCTTTGTCTGTTAGTCCATGGAAGCTGTATGTGTTGAAAAACATACAGAAAATCAATATATTATGTTCATCATTGAGATTAAATCCTTGAGGTGAAAAGATTCATTTTTCCATATGTCAGACGGTGATCACTGGCAGTAATTAATTCATTCCTTGGCAGAAAGCAATCAGGACAGGAAAAACTCAGTTAGGACACAAGTATATGGAAAACAAACCTGCAAAGCAAGATGTCATACTATGTACCTATTTTCCTGACTGTTGTTTAAATATACTTGAGACTGCACATCAGTGGAGTGCCCTTCTTTTTTTCTTTTTTTTAATTTATTTTGCAATCCATTTACAAAGGTGTGGATGTATTTTTATGGCAGAGGTAGAGATTAAATGTTTGATAGATTTGTGGTTTTCTACAGTTCTGCAGTTATATTCTAGAAATTCAACCTGCCTTTGTACTCATTGATGAAAAAGATTTGGCAGCTTAAGGAAGCATAAAACATAGTTTATAATTCTGGGTGACTGGAACAGGCCGAAGTAGTTAATACTGTAGTGCACAGTATGTTATCCCTGTTCATTCTTGTTTAGCTTTCTTCAGCTGTTAACAGTTCAGAGAAGTATAGTAAATTAACACTATTGCTTAGAATAATGAGTTGTCATTCTCTGCCAATTGCTCGGTTCTTGTTTGGTGTTAATATCATCCAAATTCTTATGGTTTTTTTAGTGTTATTTGCACTGAAGTCACACCAAGTGATGTCTCTAGACCTCTAGTAAGAAAAAAAACCACTTACTGTAAATGGCCATAAGGTCATTTATTAATTGCTTACATAAGATATAGAAATTTGTATATAACAGTAAAAAAATTTGAAGGATGGCAGTGGAGCAGGCTTGTTCTTGTCGCTGCTGCCAGTGCTGAAGTGGATGGGCTATAGGGGTTGACAATTCCTCAGTCAGGTTTCCTGTAATTGTGTGTGTCTCTTCCCAATCTGCATTAGTAACATCTACAGGTTGTGACCACATGCCAGAGCGTCCAAACAAAGCGTACTCCTTCCTTTTCTCTATTTTCACTGTCTCCTATGAAGGCTTTGAGTGTTCCTTTTTCCCCTTTTACTCTTTCTCCCTTCCATTTCTTCTGCCTTAGGGTCTCCTTCCCTTGTGCCAGCCCCTATTATCTCCTGCCAGATATTCTCCATGCCCTAGATGAAACACATTCATTGTCTATGTTCTCTGTTTCCTTACTGCCGTTTGCCATGTCTCAGCCACTACTATCACTGCTAGTGAGGACAAGCCTGTCATGTTATTATTTGTCCAGGCACCTGTGTTTCTTGAGCAGTGGACTTGAGAAAAATGGCATCATGTGGATTTTGGAATGAACCGTCTGTCAGGAATGGGTATGCAAGAAACTGAAAATCTTAGATTGCCTTTAGGAAGGGAGGGACTGCTATTCTTAGTATACTGATAGTGTGGCAAAGTATCATTCTCCAGAATCCTTCTTTCAGCAGCGATCATCAATGCCACCCATCACAGGAGCACAGAAGAAATATTGCACCAATGTTAGGTTGCAGTCTTTTTGCCCATTTGCTGTCTTTCTGCCTTGGGAGCTGGAGCCAGGGCTTTGGCTTCTGGAAGATCCTTTGAGTCAACCTGTGTACCCCATCCATGTCTGCAGTGGCAGAAGTGACAGGAATCAGCCTGGCTTTTCAGGGCATTGCCACTTGTAAAACAGCCTTAAATCCTCCTGTTTTGCTCAGCTTAGTAACAGGCTGTTGAACACATTTTCTATGTTCCATCATGAGTTAGAGAGTGATTCATGTTCTGTAATACAATAATTTATTTAATATTATATCTTTTGCAATATCTCATACTTTATCAATGATGTCATGTTTTACATCCAATAACCTCTTAGTTTTTGTATTATCCTGTTGCACTTAGTTTCACAGATTGTCTATAGAAAAAAAAATTCATTTAGCAGCTTTTAATTTGTCACCTTTTCATATTTCTAAATGTTCTTTCTGCTGTTGTACTCTGAGGTGTATATGAGCAAAAGAGACTGTACTAGGAATAGGAAGCAGGTCTATAGGAGAGAATTATGGCACTGAGAAAGGAATATAAGCTATCAGAAGTTCCAGAATGTATTATTTTGTTCTCATTTATTACATACTTCTCTGACCAGGGCATATTTGAAACATACTGCATGAAAGCAGTGAGAAAAATCTGTACTATTGTAAAAATATGCACTGTTTTGTATTGTTTATACTTTTTTTTTTTTTTTTTTTTTGGTACTGTTGTAACAAGTTTAGACTGTATGTCCAGAGATCTTCCACATCTACGTAGCCAGGTAGCTTATAATGCAATATGTGTCTAATATGTGGTTCTTATTGTGCTCTCTGCACATTATCCACTGGTATTTTTTTAAATAATTTCCTGAAGGAATCACACTTCATGCAAGTGTCTAAATGTTGTTAGCATTTTTACAGGTATAATTGTTTTAAGCCTAGGGCAGCCTGTGACTTCTGTATGGCTTGTGAGCAGTTGAAGCATGGCTCTCATAGCAGGCCTACATGACTAGTACACCCGTGCAAAGCTGTGCTGGTGTACGAGGCACCAGTGTTAAGCAATCTGGATTCCTGGCTGCGGAAGAAAAATGAATCAGCAGGCATGGCTGAAGGTGCCAGTGACAAATGGCCCCAGGTCTCTGCTGGGTAGCCAGGATAGCCAAGTCTCATTGCTCAGTCTAGTGATGAAACTGGTACGGTTTCCTCCAGAGGACCAGATTCACAGCAATTTATCCTTGGTTCTTTAAAGCCTATGGAGTGAGTCTTCTGTCTCACAGACACATGCAGATATAAGCCCAGGGGAAAGAGAGTTAATTGCTCTTGCTTAAAGGAATATCCACGTAGATCCTCCTGCCACTTGGAGGAACTTCTGGGGTCGTGGCTTGTAGGTGTTTCATTCTTTAAATCTTGCACTATGATAAGACTCAGAATTATCTGAGTCAGTAAATGCTTCACCATTAATTCTGAGAAGTAGGAATTACTGAAAATTGTGTGACAGGGCACAGGTCAGTGCCTTGAGATCAGTGCTCAGCAGTATTAGGCAACACACAGCTGCTAGTCCAAGGAGATGGTGTTCAAATCATTATTTGGGATATAATTTTCTATACTGAAAGTGTTATAATTCACTGCAAAAAAAACAACTTTAGAGAGTGGGAACTACTTTTAACATTAAATTTCCTCTACTATGGTTCAAATTAATAGCATTGGCTTCTCTGCCTTTTTGGAAGCAGTTCCTGTTTGAAATAAATCTCTTTGGCTTGTCAGAGAGAAATATTTGAGAAAATATTGTGATAACTGGAAATTTAATTGCTTTCATTTTGTACCTTTCTACAGATTTTTTTCCAGTGCTGGATATACTTGGCTGTGATAGGGACTGTAGAATGAATGACAACTTTGTTTCCATAATGCTGGAAGGAGTCAGATGTTCAAAGTTCATTAAAATCTTTTCCTATCTTAGAAGCTCCACTGATACGCCATATGCAAGTAGAATTTTCTTCTTAGGTTCCTGAGGAGTCTTTTTCTTTTGGTTTTTGCCCTCCTTGTACTGCTGTATATGTCCTGTTATATTGCTACGAGGTGTCTTTGGGGTTAAAGTTCTCATGTCAGAATAGTCTGGATCAGGCTGTGAAGGATAAACTTTAAGCAGCTGTCTGAGAGGACTTGTTCTTGTTCCTGCCTGTCGCATCTCAGCTACAAAGTTATGCTGTCTTTTTGCTGCTGTTACAAAGACTCCTTATTCTCAGCTGTTTTGCATTTACATGTACTGCCAAAGCTTAGACAGCAGGAATTATCGTAGAGATGGGCTATCACCAAGTCATCTTGAAAGGCTTGAATATCTGAATCTGTGTCTCTGATGTCTCACTTCCCCTGAATCCATGGGGATAACTGAAAACATTGAACCCACAGTGCCAGTGGTCTCTTCTGTGTCTCAGACAGGCAGAATTCCTCTGCTTTCCACAAGGCTTTCAAGCATGGACACTGCATCCCACCTGCCCTCAGCATGCTGGATCATAGCAAGGCTTACTGAGGAGAGGAAACTAAGGTATAAAAAAGATGATTAATTCTTGACTGAGGGCAGTTAAATTCACAGCTGGCAGTTGCCATCATATCTCATTGTTAATATGAAGGCCACAAAGAGTCTGAGCGATACTTTCCTTGAAACACTTTATAACATTACCCCCCATGCTAGACATTTGCATGGAGGTGACTGGTGTAGTGCTTATTTGGTGATCATGGTAAGCGAGTCACCAGAAACAGGGACTCTCCATCCTGGCTTTTGAACGTCTCCTTGCAGACGTGCTGTTCCTGTGAGGAGCAGAGGGACAGGTGCGGGAGGGAGAGTGCAGCTTCCAGGTCTTTATGAACTGAAGAAAGCAGTGCTACTGCTGGCAGCCAAAGGGCAGGCGGAGATTTGGAAACAGGGCTGCGGTAGTTTGTTCCGCTCATTATGCCCAGTTCTTTCCAGTCAGTTGGTTATCCATTAGCTTAGGAAGTACAAAAATCACCTGGAGGTGTCCCAGCTTTTTTAGTGCACATTTAGAAGACGCATCTCCTTGTTTCTCTTATGACTCTCCTTCCATTTGTCATCCTTCTCATTAGAGAAGAGATTACTTGCTAGCCACTTTGCCAACTCCAGGATTTATAGCAGCTGAAGAGGGTGTTTTAGGCAGGGAGGAGTAACTGCACTGACCACAAACTCCCAGAACTCTCCAAGAAGTAAATGTATTAAAGGTAATGATGTATCAATGCAATAAAGTGTAGATGCAATAAAAATGTTGTACAGATGTTATTGCATAGGAGCAAAATGCATAACATAAAAAAGAAAAAAACCCTGAATAGCTACTGGAACTTCACAGGTCTTAAATATGCTGCTGCAGACACCTGTATGGTCTAGTGGCACCTCGTACATCACATTAATTGCATTGCTTGCCAGATAAACCAAACCTTTCAGAGAGCTCTTGTCCCATTCCTGAGACTTTAATGCCAGACTTCAAAATTGGGAGTAGGAGAACAGGGGAGAAGGGAAGCTGAAACCACTCTGTATTACCTTATTTGATTTATAGTACCTTGAATTTCTTTTTCTCGTCATTCCTTTAAATTTAGTGGAAGGAAGAAAACTCTTCAGTTCTCTGAGGTTACAATCTATGGCCTTTACTTCATAAAGCACCAATGTATGTTCCCAAGTCTTCTTTCCTTTTTTAATAAATGAGAGTTAAGCAGATTTTTTGTACTGGTGGGCTTAATGATTAATGTTCTGGACTAATATTAAGGATGTGCTGAAGGGCCATTGTGGTCTGAGGCCCAGCAAGTGGAAGACTTGAAGAGAACCAGGATGCATAGGAAAGCCTGCTCCTGTTGGAAATGACTTTGTCTTTGCCAAGGAGGGGAGAGTGTGTGGGGAGTGGCTGGTACTTTTACTTTACCTTTCAATGTGTTGTGCTTACAATTCAGAGTTGCCATAAATTATCCGTGCTGTCTTGTTTTATTAAACATGGAGAATCTGTGATCCTCTTTGTTCAGTTCTCTGTGTTGTGTATAGCTAACCTTTTAGTCATCCTTGCGTATATTTTGAGAATAAAAATCCCTGCAGCTGGAACATGTAGTATTGGCCGTGTTTTTTGTCCAACAAAGGCTGTAGGAACACAGAGTTCAAATGAATACATAACGTTTTGTTAAACCTCTGGCAACTTTACATGGACAGACTTGAACAAATGACAAATTGTGCTTGTCAGCATAACAAACTGTGTGTTTCTTGTAATGTACAGTACTTCTGAAAGTGACTAACAACATATGCACAGAGTGTGTGTGTGTGTGTGTGTGTAGTGTTTCTGGGGAAACTGGGTTGAAAACGTAGTAGTGTGAAGTGAGACATGGACTGCTGTTAGTCTTTAAGCTGTATCTGCTAGTGTGCAAAACCAGACTTCGTGATCTGTGGCTAATTGTGGTCAGGTAGAGAAGGGAGCATGACCATGCGGAGCCCAGCCCGGTAGGATGGTGGTGCCAGGCTGGTGGGCACAGCCCGGCACCTTGCCAGCTCTTTCTGCTGCATGCAGCCGGTGGCATGGCTCTGCCTCTGCAGCCAATGTCATGCCTGTCTGTGAGCTGCCAGGGCACAGACCTTCAAAATGCTGTCATGGAAGAAAATCCATAAGGTTGCAAGAGGTCCCACCTGCTGTCAACGGGTGTGGTGAGCACTTTGCAGCCTCCCGTCCTCAAGAGGTTTACTGCTTACATATACCTTAAGATATATCAATAAATTTAACAGGGAGATTTCAAGTACTTTTAATGCAACTTTATAAAACTTCTTTTTCAGTTTTGTCAAGTCTCCTTTTTACGAGTCTTAGAAAGAGAAAAAAGGCTGAGTTTGGGTTTTTTTCTTTCTCTCTGTTGGTTGCTATTCTGCTTTCCCTGGCATTCGAGTTGACAGCGAGGGCCCTAGTGTTCTAGTTTAGGAATATAATTTGTTGGTGGAATGGTGATGACTAGCTATAGAAATGCAATCAATATCTTATAAACAAGCATTTCATGATAATAGTTTTTTCTGTAATTTCCCAATGACAAAGCTGGGGATTAAACAAAATATTGAAAGGGGAAGTGTAATCCTGTCAATGTAGCAGTAAAAGACTAATCAGTGATTCTAAACCCCTTTAGTTTAAAATATTATTATGATCTGATTATTTCTTGCAACACTAAACAGTTAAATTTTATACTTAAACACCATATCTTCTTTCACTAGCACATAATCTACCAGTCATATGTTTTATGATGATGTGAGCATGTATCTTACCAGCAAATGTTCTGGCCAACAATAGCATCATTTTTTCATAAGTAGGAGGAAAAATATTTTAAAAATAGCTTTAGATAAACCCAACCAGCAGTAAAAGTTTGATTGTTAATACAGAAGAAATATGCAATACAGAAAAATGGCTTTTCTAAGTATGTCCTTTGTCCAGGGTAAACTGCCCCTAATTTATCTAAAGTATTGAATGGCGATTTTAAAAATAAAACAGAAAAGAAAAAGGATTATAGCATGAAATTATGTAATTTTGTCAGGCAAGGTTGATGTTTTTGAATTTATGTGAGGAGAAAAGAAAGGTGTGGTAATGTGTTACATGCTGTTTACACAAAGAGACTGAAGCTAAATTGAACTTTTAGTATGTTGTCCTACTGTTGGAACAACACAAAATATTCTTCTCCCATCATTTTTTTTAAGATTAACCTGAAGTGATTGGTTTCTGGTCTTTATTTTCAGGTCTCTATTTAACTATGAAAAATATACAGTATGTATAACCATCGGCTACATACCTGTGAGCTCAACTAGCTGTGTAGCTTCACTCTTTGGGAGTTGGTAGATGGCTGAGGCCATTATCTTCTGTTGAACTGACTCACGTCAACAATACAGAAAGTCCATCATTGCCATCATAATGGAGAAAAACTGTTCTATTTTAACAGTTATGGAAATAGCTTTTTTCAAATAGAATTCCTAGGGATCGATAGCTGGGAAGCACAGTCTAATTCTGTAATTAAAAGGAACACACAACACTAATAAAGACTACCCTTATTCCTACTAGTGGATAATGCTATTGAAATGTTGGCAGCTTATGTGTTTGGGAATGCAGTATTTTAGTTTGTCAAAATCTTGTCTCAAAGGAGAGCAATTTTAGAGAATTGAATCACCTTTAAAATCTGTTAATAATTCATTTAATTATTGGAAAAACTAATTGCAGTGACAGTCTATATAAAGAGGTACCCAGGTTGATAAATCAAGAACAAATATAACAAGCAAGATCAGTAGTTGGGAAGGATTTGCAAAAATTATTCAACAAAACCATTGTATAAAAAAAGAACAAAATATTTGCTTTTCTCTCTTACACGTGTATCATGAAATAGACCAAATGTTAAAGGTAAAGAAAACAGAAAATGAATGTTTGAACTGGAGTATACTTAAAAGGTATAACCTGGAGGGCTTGAGTTTTGTGGGGTGCCACCTGTGACAGAGATGGTTTCTTATTCTTCGCTCAGCACTACATTAAAGCAGTCTCGTAGGTTTGGTCACTTTGGACTACAAGCACAGCAAATTCATATGCACTAGAAGTGTGGACACAGTGAGACGGCATTTGTTTATCGTGCAAATGTAAGGAGGAAGTTGAAAGCTTAGCTCCCAGTTTTGTGACGCAGTCCTGCATGACCACAGGTGTATGTCTTGGTCTCCTTGTGGGCCAATTCCCACTTATAAAAGAAGGGTAATCTATTGCTTTTTCCTAGCCTTTATCACTACATCTGGACTAAACCATCTCTGCATAATAGCTAGCAAAACTCTAAAGTCTGATTTGGGGCCTCTAGATTTTCTAAAAATACAGATAATAATTAAAGCTGCTGTAGGAGCTTTGATATTGACTATGATTTTTTTGTGGTTAATATTTTGTTAGTCATGTACTCCATTAGTCGTTTTTGTCTCTAAGAACTCTTCTGGTACTTGTCAGTGCTCTAAAGCAATACTTTTTTTGCTGCAACATAATATAGAGATGTGGAGAGTTTCAGGTTTCAATCCCATGAAGACTCCTTGGATGCTACGAAGTGCATGTTGATCCTTATTCTCTAATTTGCTGCCAAAATGTAATCATCTGTTGTTTGTCAGTGTGCTGGTGGCATTCTAGACAAAAGGAGAATTTGATAGTCCAACACGTATTTAACCAAAGAACAAGTTCACTGCAAGGAGTTCACCTACTGCCCAAGGAAGCTGTAAATGTGTCTTATATCTAGAGTTTCTGTAGCATTCTCTGAAGGGACAGGCTGTGATTTGCCATGAATAATGCCTTAATCAACAAAACCTAACACCATGAATACAATGTTTTCCTTTTACTGGGGGCACGTGATGGTGGTCTACAAATTACTGGAAAGAAGGTCATACGTTCCAGCTGATGTGAACAAGGTAAATGTGACACTTACGTGTGAAGTGTGGTAGGAATTTCACAACAGGGCTGTAAGAAAGATTAAATGGCAGATTGCTCTGGTAAAAACACCAAATTCAGGACATCTTTGCTATATTGGAACCACAGTTGTTTACAGCTAGAGAATACTTCTTGGTTGTTTTCAGCACAAAGCAAAATTAAATTTTAAAAGAAATGTGATTCAGGTTTTCTGTGAGCTCTAAGTTTCATATGCTTTTTCATTTTCTCCTCATTTCTTTCCAGTCACTGTCACCAGATGTTTGTGTAAAGCATTATGTTTTCAACTCTGGGTGATTAAAACTGGGAATTAAGTCTCAACTAGAAAGCCGAGCAGTCTAAGTGCTTTGTGTAGTTCAAAAGTCAAATGTAAAAATGTAACTATTTATACATTTTTTATTTACTTCCAGAGCAGATCATGTGAAAGATCTATATTGGTTTCAGCACCTTTCTCTCTTTAAGTCATTAAAAAATGCATCAACACAATCGATAAGCTCTGATCGTGTGTGCCTACCTTCCATGTCCTTTCAGCAACGTCCAGCCTTCTTCAAGAGCTATCAGACTAAGAAAAATGGGAACATTTTGGCATAGAGTGTGTTATGCAAATACCCTCCCCCCCCCAAGAAGTGTTTTTTCAAACTTTTTAATATTATATGACGCAGTTGCATGGGAAGTTACTTGTGCGCCTTAATGCATGAATATCCTACAAGTGTGTGTTATTGTTACACATAAAAAAAATTATACCACTCAATAAGCAATTTATCATCATCACTAAATACACTGATTTATCTGTACACAACATCTAAGAAAACACACTTAAAATACTTTGAACTGATGAAGAAAGACATCTGGAACCCCTTGTGGCTGCATTACATTATACATTGTTTCCATCTTATTTTTCTGATGTGTGACTCCTTGACAGATTAAGTTGTGGAGAGTGATTCTTCTTGGCTAGAAAAAAGAAAAAAAAGAGCCTGCGTACTATCAGCAATTATTTAGTTTGAAATTACAGCCTGTAAAGTACTCCAGAAATCAGTAATGTTAGGCGGTGGACAGACGGTTGCAAGCTAATGAGGTGCAGTAGTTAATGAGTTAGTAGTTGTCAGGTAGGCCACAGAAATGAAGGACTGTATGCTTGGTTTTTGCCTGTCCCATGTGGAGTAAGATGTTAGATTTTATTTGCAGGTGAAGGAAGCAAGAGCTGTGCACCTGGTTACACAGCATGCTTTGGTCTTTTTAAACCACTAGTACTAGTCATATAGCGAGAGGGAGTGTCCTAGAAGTGTTCAATCTTCATATCACTGTAAGTCCTGCTGCCTGGGTGTGCACTAACATCAGCTACAAAATCATGCTGTCCAAAAGAATACTTAAGCCCTGCATTTGTTTAAAATTTGGCCTTGTGTTCCGAAATGTTTATACTGAAATAAAACATAGAAGATGACATGATTCCTATCCCAAAGAGCTCCCTAAAATCAAAAGCAAAACTGTGTAAAATAAAACCAGTGGTCGTTTCTGGCTCAAACTTTTAACAAGAGATGGTCTAATAGTTGTAAAACACGGTCCAATATAGAGTATAATATAATACATGTTAGACTGTTCTTTATCAGTAGTGTCTACTAAGACTAGAAGAACTTTTTCTGATTAAAATATTTTGGATATATGTGTGTATATATACACAGTGGTTTTTTGTATATGTTCTTGTTTGTATATATGTGCATATATATTTATACAAATAGAGATATCAAATTAGGTACATATGCAGACACACACATGCACTGTACACTTCAGGAACTCAGGAATCAATAAAATAGTAAATTATCAATGCAGCTGTTAATGCTTTAGAGTCTTCTCAATTCACCCTTGAAGTTAGTAGGCCATATAGTCACTGGGGTCCCCTGAGCCACTACTAGCAATCCAGAAATGCTGTCACCACACATCCAAGAGTTCCCTAAATCTTTTGAGTTCTTCAACTGATATCATATGTAAGGCTTTTCATCTGCTCTTTGAATTTTTGAGTACTAAGGGAGTGGAGCTGTTTTGCAGTTGCCCAGATTACCTAAGGTGCTTTTGGAAACAAGTCAGCTTGGAAAAAATTATAATGTTAGGTTAAAGATAGAAGTGTGTGAAACATGAAAACTTGCGGCATTTTGTGTTTTAAAATGTCTAAGTGAATTCTGGAAAATATAGAATTACTTTCCCGATACCCCCAGATCTTGATTATTAATCTGGCTCTACAACCGATAGTGGCATTGTTGATACTAGGGAATTGCAATTAAAGTATATCATGCTGTTGTTTTTACACGGGGTTTGGGACCTCCCTTTGAACCTGTTCTACTCTGACGCACTTTGTTTTTGGGATGTTGATTGTGTGTAATTTTGAAAGGCAAAGTGGCAGAATAGGAGAGAGACATCCTAGTTCCCCTTGCTCAGCTCCCATGGCTGTGCTAATAACCTTGCACTAGAACATGTCTTTCTCCTCGAAACCTAAAGAGAGTGAGTCACTTCTCTCCATCAGCTTGTTCTGTTTCTGTTCTTATCAGCCTCACCACTTAAGAATTAGAGTAACCACCTTAGACCAAATGAAGGAAATACCGAATTTTTTGTGGAAAAAAAAAAAAAGGAGCCACCTCTTACCTGAAATCAGACTTATCTTTACCTTTTTCTTATCTGAATGCAAACAGAGGGATGACAAGATAATCAGGAGAGCTGAAAGAATGAATAGGAAAATGTGTGTTCCTGAGGTTTCTAGCCAAGGTCAAGACATCTGGAACCACTGGTTAAGATACTTATAAACATCTGAACTCCCGGAATGTCCTGAAACAACAGTTCCAGTTGCAAGGAATTTAGACATTTCACAGTTTATTTCTATTCTAAAGTGGAAAGAAAAGGAAATCTTTCAACATTTCAGTATTAAGGAGGGAGAGGGAGGCCATAGTCAGTGGAGAGAGAGAAGCTCTTCAAAAGGAGACGTGGTACAGAATTGTATCTCACAGTGCTCTGAAAAATCTTGCTCTGTCCATTGACAATAAAAAGAGCTTAGAGACCAAATATTTTCTAAACCCCTTAGCCATTTTAATACTCTCTTCCTCATAATAGAATGTTTTTATAACACATATACCATGTAGTTTATATATAGGATGCATAGGTTTTAAAGGCATTGTCTTGGTGCATGGATGTAGGTAGAAAGGGAACATAACTGTGAGCCTGCTAAACACCAAACTTGAGGGGAAGATATTAACTTCTCTGTTAAAACTCTTAGAAACCAACGTGGTT
The DNA here is from genome assembly GCF_031877795.1 of Strix aluco. Taxonomy (NCBI): domain Eukaryota; kingdom Metazoa; phylum Chordata; class Aves; order Strigiformes; family Strigidae; genus Strix; species Strix aluco. The sequence goes on along the minus strand of NC_133932.1, from coordinate 32,756,239 downwards.
TTCAGACTTTTCTGTTGTGATGAAATGTCTGTTTTGCTGGGAAAGCCCGAGAATGTTTCAAAAAGTTCCAGATCCTTATTCCTAGAATATATCTTCTGATCTTTTAGACTGCTGACCTCCCTTCTAATTGTTCTTTTTGTTTTATGTAAAGGGGGGTGTGTGTGTAACTGCTTTATAAATAAAAGTCAAGCAAACTCAGCCTAATGTATGTTGTTTATAGTAACTTCTACAATTAGCAGTTGAAAATGGAACCAGAATACTTGTTTTGTATTGTTTTGATTTTGTGGGGGACTTTTTGAAATAATGCCAGTAAGCACTGTCCTGTATGGGGAACTGAGGGATGTTCTCTACCCCACAGAATATACAGAGCTCAAGAAAAAAGGCAGTGTAAGTTTAAAGTCTTTCAATCCATGCCTGGATAACCTAAAAGGTGAATTAACTTCAAAAACTATTAAGCACACAAAAACTGAGAGTCAATAAAGTTACCTAGCTGGAAGCATAAATGCAGATTTCAGAATAACCTCAAGTTTCTCAGTGTTAAAGTCTTGGCCTAGGAACATTTATGAAGAGTACTGTAGGAAAAAAGACGAACTATAGAAAGTGTTTGTTTTAATGAATACTAAATTCAGATTCATTTCTTTTAGACACTCATGTAATTTCATTGCTACGTCTTTGTGCACGCTTTCCAGACAGCAACATCCTATAAACCATAAGAGAAATTCAAGCAGTTAATTAAAACAAAACTTTAGGTAAGATTAATCTCTTACAAATACCACATGTACACATGCTGTTGAACTCATAGGAAGAGACATAGAACATATGTGGATGTTATTTCAAATTTTTCATGCCAATTTACCGCTACTTGCAAATTCCAATGAGTAAATTATGAGCTGAAGAATGAATTAATTTAAAAGCTTATGCACTGATAAGCAAAGTTAACATAAAGTGGGAAACAAATATAAAACAGCAAGAAGCCTTTATGTAACTGATGGGAAAAGAACTTGTTTATATTTCTTGTCAGTGTATCCCCAACATGTCCTTACATGCTTGCCTCCGTATTGTTTAGAGGAAAAAAAATTGTCCATGTGGTTGTAAAACCTTAACTGAATTGTTTTTTCCACACGAACAATGACTTGAACATCTTATGAGACAATGAAAGCCAAAAGACATACTGTCAAACACTGTTTCAAGCTACAAAAATAAATGACAAAATAATAAAAGTTTTTAAAAAATGAAAAATTTCCTTTAAATTATTTCTCTCTTGAAAAAGAGTAATGTACATAACAAAGAAAATAACATGCCAATATCCCATTGAGCTGTAGACAAAATCAACTAAATGCAATATAAAGTCAATTATTTTCCCAGAAATGTGCTTTGCAAGCAGTTATTGGTGCTGACCAGATTGTATATTAGAAAAAAACTTAAAATTCTGCTCTCAAGAGGTACTATAATCATCTATAAACTGAACACACATTAACTCTAACAAGTAAATTCATTTTACTTAGTTATCTAGTGGACATCGATGGAGTTACCCTATAGCTTTATGAGCAAGGCACAAATTCTTGCAGATATGTGGAGCAGTATCACACTCACACTGTTGGGTATTTTAATGCTATGACTTACATGATACATGCACAATGAGAGAGGAGCCCATGTTTCTTAATCTAAAATGATGCTTAGTTAAAAGAATTCTTTACAGATTTGGTAAACAACTGCAAGTAATTTTAAGGCACGTGTAAATAAATGCGTTACTGGTGCCTTCTGCTCCTCCCTCAAAGTGCAATGTAGGACAATGAAGAGCTGCACCCTTGTCCCAGATCGCTTTAATGTCTGCATTGAGCTGAGACTTTTTTTTTTTTTTAACTTTTCTAACACAGGATGTGTTCCAGCCTAGGATAAAAGCAGAACTGAGGAGAGTGTGTTGCAGAAATAATTTATTTTTTTGCTCCATGTTTGAATGCGGGCTCCCTTCTGGCACGCTAGCACAAGTAGGGAAAGCCTGGGATGGGTTGATGCTGGTATGAGAGCTCAACAGGCCATATATATGCCACTGGAGCAGAACAGATGGACAGCTCTCCAGAGCTGCTGGGGACCTGGCTCCCCTAAGAGCAGATTCGCTCTTATCCTGACAAGAACCATATTATCTTCAAGTACATACCAGGAGCTTTCAGGGGAAGCTTCCTCCCCTGAGGACTAGTCTAAAAGATTGTATCATTAAAAGCAGGTGTTATGTCTTTTTTAATTAACAGTGTTTGTCCCAGTGGTATGATTCAGATCCAGGGTATTTTTGGTGTCCTGTGGTCCAAGGATAGCTGATTCATATTGCCTTCATGTACTACTTTGGACTGGTGTTGCTATTTTGCTGGTGTTACTCAAGCTCAGCCTTCACTTGAGATGTGTCCTGGTGCATTAGTCCGTGACAGGCACACACAGGGCACAGCATATTCCTTTCTCAGTAGCAACAACAGTCCTGCAGACGGCTGGTCTCATTCCCACCCTTTCCATTCCATCTGCTCTTCAAACCCAATTACTTGTGTTCAGCCATTGCAACATCCCAGACAGCACCCTGGAAGTGTCAGTCTCTGGCTTGCATTCCTGCAGCTCCCTCCTGGGCATCATTCTCTTTGCTTTTCCTTCTTCCTGTGAGACATGCTGGGTGCTTGCACCCATTGCCTGAGTTGTGTGAACTGCTCAGGAAGCTCCTGTGTGAGCTTTCTCCACTCCGCTACCCTTCTGCAAAGCCTTTATCTCGTCTTTTATCAGGCTTTCCCTGACATGTCCTCTTGCTTGAGTGTCTCAGTGTGTTTGATCAGCAGCACCTGGCTGTGCATGACACCCTAAGCATGCCAGCACTGAGGACAGGGATTCGGCTATTATGCACTTACTGCATGTTGATGGTCCCCGTGAGGTAGCAGAGGAGCCAGTAGGCTTCTTTTGCCCAATCTCATGTGTGTGGAAGTCAGGCATCTTGTCTAGGCTTCCTCAGTTTTGGAGAGAGAGAAAGGGGGTTCTTTCCCTGCAGCATTGACATTCCCTCCTCAGATAGGTGTCATCATCCCCACGACTGGAGGGGAGATCAGAGTGCATGCCTTGGACTGCCTGCCTAACACTGAGAAAGCTAACGCAGGCTCTGGAAAGTCCTTGGCAAGCATCTCCATTTCATCTGATTGCAAAATCAATGACACGAACAGCATGATCTGAAGGAAATGGCTTTTATGAGAAGCTGTCAGTGCCATTGCACTTGCTCACTGAGCTTTGAATGTGAAATTAGCAAAAATTATAGCAAGATACCTCCTGTTCCTTTCAAATACTAAGGTCAGTATACACTTACCTTGACTAGGAAACAGCTCCATGGAAAAAGAGAAAAAGAAATCAAATGGAGCAACAAGAATCGTGTTTCTGAAGAATGTAAGGCCATTACAATACTGAGTGGAATAGCTACAGTAGAACAAATATCTATCTTGCAGAGTCCAAGATGGAGTCTTGCTTGCTGAAACTTGCAGCCTCTTGGGCTGTATCCCCTTACTTGAGATGACAGGGCTTTCGTTTGCACAAGCAAGATACAGCCCTCAAGGAATTGGCAAGATGCCAACAAGCCACTTATTTGGGGAGGATTTTGCTGACTGTGATAAATATATGAGGTTGGGAAGAAGGGTGGGCTCACACATGTTTGTGTGTGTCAGAAATATGAGTTCCATAGAGTGGGAAGCGAGGAAACTGTTAATTTTAGTGAACCACAACATCTGAGCAGACTGTACTGAATTTTTAATCCACACAAACTGAAGCTTTGTTTGGTATTTGGTAAACTGTGACAGCAAAGCACCTTGTCCTACTCAGTATGTAAAGCCTGGAAAAAGTGTTGTCCTGTCTACTCCAGTGTTGTGCTACTCATGCTATAAAGCAAGCAGAGACTGAGGTGGCTTTTCCAGTTCATTTCTTATGTACCTGTTTACTAAATCCTTAATTTATTAATTGATAAAATGTGTAAATGGTAATAAGTGTTTCTAAGAGTATTCCCAAATACATGTCAATGCTGCAAAAAGTTGTCATTGTAAATTGCCTCCCAGTTGCTTGAGGGATCTCCCTCATTAAAATTGAAATGCTAATTTCATTCACCTATCAGTAAAAGATAAGATTCAAATAAGAAAAAAACAGCATGAGAAACTGAACGACAAAAGCTATAACATGACTTGAAAGTAATATGGGTTTTATCCATTTTTTTACCTTATAAATGTGCTAGAGAAGACTCATGTTACAAAGATGCACATAGAGTTTTTTCTGTCTTCCAGAAATTGTTGTTGTGTTAGGAGAATACGGAGCTGCCTTCCCAATGATTTTTCAAAATAAAATATGAAAGAAAAAGGTAAGAGGCAACGACAGTATCCCAGCTCCCTCTGCAATGAATGTTTGACTGGCTAAACATGCAGATTGTTGTGTCTTAATGTATGGTCAGAAATGCAAGCCCCCCCTCCCCAAGGAATTTCCATATATTTGTGTTTGGGAACCTGTGAGGGTCAGGGCATAACCAAAATTTACTGAAGCCAGTGGGAGTCTTCCTACCTGGATTTAGTGAGTTTAAGATCAAGTCCTGTAACCAGATATAGAAGAGACCGCTCTAAATCCAAATAACATTCTCTTCACTGAGTGATTGGGGAAAAAGTGAATAAGCAGTCTAAGCAATGAAAAATAAGTTTAAAAGTGATGGTCAGTCCAAATTATCTGGCATATTGTAAATGAGGAGAACAGTCATTTCTGTCAGACTTTTGCTTTATAAATGTTCTTTTTACTAATAATGTTTTTTTCAGTTCATAAAGGTCTGGGAGCACTCCAAATCTTGTCTTGCAGTGAAGTCAACTTTTAAATATAAAAAGGAAGTATAAAAGAAAATTAAAAAATGCATTTATTCATTTTCACATTTCTACTGTTGGGCTAGTATATGGATAGAAACATGGAAAACCAGCAATGGATTTCATATCTCAGTTTCACTGCTGTGGTGGCAGTATTGTGTTGTCATTTCTGCTATATACAGCTGTGAACCTAGCTAAACCTGAATGTCAAAACCTAGGCTTTGGGTAGCTGAAGGCTGAATAAGACTGTAAGGATATGCTAAGTACAAGTATTAGCAAAGGTGTAATTCTGGAGGAAATGCACTTTCATGTTCAGTAATAAATCTTACTTGCACTTTATGTATTATTTATTATTTTGCTATTAGGACTCTGGGAGATCTCAGTCTGGGAAACATTCACTGTCAATCATAAATCAGTTTGAGAACTATGGAAGAGTAAATGGATTGTGTTGTTTTTATTGGTTAAATGTCTGGGAACTAATATAGATAATAAATATTATAAACTAATAAAGAAATAATATGCATAGGTCTCTATTCATAGGTCTGTGAGATTTGCATTTCCTCATCATGTAAGGCTATTTTAATTTTTACACCATTTCATAGTTGAGATGTGAAGGGAAACTTGAGGGTAGCTTTTATAGCCATGAAAGGAAGGAATTATTTTTCAATGAAGCAACTGTAATCAGAAAAAGAAAAGTTAAGCACATTTTAAGAGTACTAACTAAACATTTCTGAGTCATCCAAAATAGCTATCACATAAATAATTAGAAAGCTGTTAAAATGGATTCAATTATTATTTATATTTAGTAAATTCATCAGTTCAAAAGCTTTCTGTTTAGCAAACCACTCAATCAGCTGGGAACTGGAGTTAAAATGGTTGTTGTAGCATAATTTTTTTAAGGAGTTTCAGTTCTAGATGAAAATGTCTCACAAAATAAATATTTTTTTGAGAAAAAGTAAAAACACAGATTATGAGGAAAGTGTCCAAAATGATCTGAATGCCTGGGACAGAAATAGAAAAGACATAAATAAATATAGTATTATTTCTGCCTTCAGGAGTCAGAAATTTAATATATTTTCATGCCTGTTTTCTTAATTCTAAAGCCTCAATGTGAACATATTCATTAAGTTTTAATGTTAATTTGGAGATCAAATTTACTAAAGCATATTCATAATTTATCTGCATAAGTGTTCTCCGTACCTTGCCAGTAGCACAAAGTATTGTGGAATTGGTAGTGAGCTATTTTATTTTGAAAGACTGAACTGAGACTAGATAGGAATTAAAAATAGCTGGCTTGTTGGCAAAATGAATAGTATCTGTTGTGTAGATTCACGGTATGAATTAGATAATAATCTCTGAAGTAATTATCTGCAATTACTCCATTACCTTAGGGAATGAGAAAGATAAAAGACTGTGAAAGCATAAATTGTGCGTTACAGATCATTTTAGACCTTCCCCTGTTGATTTACACTACACACAGGAAGAACTAGTTTCAGCTTGAGCATTCGCTAATAGCTTTGGGCTACATACATTTGGAAAGGGAGCTAGTCCTGCCTGGCTCCTCTGGCTGGATACCCTGTGAGAGATCACATTACCCCTCCGAATGGGGCTTTGGTGCACCTGGTTGTCTGTCTGTCCTGTCAGCTGGACATGTCAGGCACGGGACATCCTGTTTGATTGAGAGAGAGTGGACTTCCGAGGTACAGCCTCCTTGAACCCTGCAGAGGGTGAGTGGAGAGCACAGTGCTCTCCTTGCCCTGGTGTCTGAGCAGAGCTGTAATAGAGATGCTCCTTCTCTCTGTCAGCACGACAGAGTCCAAGGTGACAGGATGCCCATGTCTGCATTGGTTATGTGATGCTGGAAGTCGATGCCTTATCCTGCGCTTCCCTGGACTCATGTTCTGAATCCAAATCCATTTCTTCTCAATGCTGAAGACTCGCGGGGTTCTGGAGGGGCAAACCTTTGAAGCAATTCCTCCTCTTGCACTCCATCTCCTCATCCTGCATATAGTACAGGGTACCAGACCACTGACCACGGCTTTCTAAAAATAGTTAAAACAGAGAAAGCACTCTCCTTGGGTCAGAACTGTGTCCTGAGTACTTTTGGCCATTATGACTGCAGCAAGCAAAAATGTCTTGCCCATCTTCAGTGATGGAACTCAGGTACCATTCTGTCTCTCTCTTAGAACCTATGGTTTTCTTTATGTTTCTAAAAGTGCGGAGTTGCACATATACGTGCCAACTATTAGAGGATGGAAACTGACTTGTAACATTTTGTGCCTTATATACATCACGAAAATGTGCACTCCCACAATCATTTTGGTTAATTAAGTATTCCGTGTCTGACTTCAGCCAACACCAGAGAATGAAAGGGAGATAAATGTACTAGACCAAACTGACAGCTCTGCAAATGATAATAATGGAATCTACTGGTTTTGGACATGTTGCATTTTTGGTTAATGACAGAACTATCATGTTTGTCAAACTGACATCAGAATTATTAGAAATGCAAATGGAATTAAAAAAGCAGTAAATTAAACGGACACAGATAAGGGTAAGGCGGGTAGTTTCTGCAAAATAACAGCACTTTGCCAGATGTTTCCGTGCAAAACCAGATGGAAGTTGTAGCATTATTTATTTTTTTAGCAGAATACAGAGTCTAAGTTGGAAGAGGTATGACTGTAATTATAAAGACACATGTGAGCCATTTTTTAAAATTAATTGTCTTGATTGCCAATAGTAGTATGATTATGGCAAGCATGGCCATCAGTTGCCCAGGACTTTTCCAGATGGTCTCAGACCATGGCACAGGGTGGCTAATAAGTGAACAGGTTATCCAAGGTAAACTTGTCCACACCTTCCTCACATCTCATCAATGCAGTATAGATATTTCCTTACCTAATGTTATGAGAGATACCTACATTAAAAATAGAGGGATTAGTTAGAGTGACTTAGCATTGTGGGGCTTGTGTTGTGAGAAAACTGCATCACCTGTGAATTTCTTTGCCTGACTCCCCTTTGTGCAATTAAGAGAGTTCTATGTTTTCTCAGGGGTCAGTGAAAATTAGTATGTATATTTGCTCCAGAGAGGAAGGTGCCTTAATAGCGACGGAGGCCATGCCTGTATATGGGAGATAACAAAGTGCAGGAGAGACTGAATTAGTACTGAAGTGCTTCGTCCTATGGTTTGACCCCTCTAACCTGAGCTCCCCATGTGGACGCAGCTCCCCAGCTGGACCAGCTCCTTCCCTGCTTCACCACTTTCTCCTGTGACCAGTTTCTGCCTTTCCTGGAATTCCCCTTAAAATTGCCACAGAAGGGAATACTTTTCCTCTTAGCAGCTATTGCTAGGTCTTTTTTGTTGGCTGATGCTGATTTTTGTGCTTCAACAGTATCCCCTTGCTCAGCTATATCTTTTGTATTTGTCTTGAATTTACCAGGCTGTCAAGACAGAAGTGTCCAGAGAATATTGCTAAATATTTTGTCAGGGCTGGATTAGATGCAGGCACAGGTCTGTGTAAGCGTTCATGTCCAACAACAGTGTCTTAGCTACCTGAGGTTTTTGTGGCATTTCTGGCTCAACATTTCTCTAACATGCTGGGGTAATGCTAAAGGTCTGTTCTGCCACATCTCCAACTTTGTGGACTGGCATAATACCACTTTGTATGACATGGTGATGCTATGCAACAAATATATGACATATCAGCTGTCCCCATGATGTGGCTAATTCAGCCATTTCAGCAAGACACGTTAGCAGGAGAAGTTGCATCATCAGTTCATAATGTTAGTGTGTCAGCGTGAATTTAATGGGCCTCATGGGACAAAGGTTGTTCTTCAGCCCCTTGAACATGCTCCAGTGGATGAATAGCACTGAATTTTTAAGTGGTACAGGTATCTGATCTGGCCACCACAGACACATTATTTCCTAGGCAGTATTTTCTCCTCAAAAGTGTACTGATTTTTTCTTGTGCAATTTGCTTGTCCGTTCGTATGCGAATGCCAAGCTGTGTTGTGCACCTCTGGGTGCAGAAGGGAGGGAGTTCATCTCCTGTTAACTGCAGATGCCTCCCCTGGAGAGTCACACCTTGGACTGTCAGTGTCATCTGAAATAAATGATCGTTCCTGGGACACGGTCACTCTGAACTAGTCTTGCCTGCTAGGTGAACCTACCTACTTTTACCCACTAGGTAGGTAAAGTGATTACCTTAGGACTTGGAGAATCAGGCTTTAGAAACACACCTAAGGCCTGAAGTGACCTTCAGTGAGTGCCAAGAGGGTCTAAAAAATCTGAATTTAGTCACATGAATACTCCTTAAGAGGCCAAATTTAGACCTATTTAGTGGCTCTGATGAGTACTAGTTGCTGATACGAGCAGGGTACTGCTTACCCTAAGTAAGGTAAGCAGGACAGAGTCAATGTACCAAGTAAGTCTTAAATTTGGGGTCCCCTTTGGACTTGTCTGAAGCATGGGCCTAAATTGTATGGTGACTCTCTAAAACCTAGAGAGTGAGTAGCAAATTAATTTCTAGCAGTGCTTCTCTCTTAGGAGAGAAATAAGGGTAGAACATGTATCTGAATATCCAGGGATTTTTAATTCTTATATAAACAGATTATTTTTATTTAGAGTGGGGGAGGTTTACCCTATCTTCTCCTGGAACTGTTCATAGCTGCAATCAAAGGGGAGATATTACAGAGGAAATTAGGAACAAGCAGTCCTACGAGTTCAGTGTCAAGTGATAAGCTACACAAAAGGTTACAAATTAAAGAGATTTACTCTTTGACAGGTGGGAAAAGTATGAAAGCAACATAATCTAGAAGTCATGGCAAAAAATAATAACTTTTAGACACTGGAGTTCCCTGTAAAAATTCTGAAAAAGATTACTATCATCCATCACTGCTTCCAGAAGGAAAATAAAGGAAATGTATATAAGTAAAACTTTTTTGTTCTTTTTCAGGAATGTGATTTTTTTCTTATCTTGTGGCTACAGCTTTCGCTAAGATAAAATAATTACCAAGCATAAGGCTAATTTTCTGACATCATTAATTATATCATGAAAGTCATCTTAAAAGACTGTCTGGGGGATTTGGCTCTGAAAAAGTTAATTAGCAAAAACTGCAATTTTATTTAAAATAGTTATGTTTTTGAGAGAATTGTAAGGATAGCTTTACACATAAAATGTTTGCTATTTGCAGTAAATCCTTTTCCTTATTTTCATTTAAGGACAACTAGAATAGCTTCATAGCTCTAGTTTTCTAATTTGAGGTCTTCTGAACTGTGTATTGAAGAAGAATGGAAATATTGTCTTGTTTTTCCTGTAACACAAGAGTTGTGTTCAATTCTTGGTAACATAAGCATGTTGAGCTGTATACAATGTAGTTGAGTTAACAAAGATGTCAAAGAGTTTCTCAAGTCGCAATGTTTTATGACATCTCTTGTCAAAGTACGTGGCACTTGAATGACAACCACATTGAATTGCTTTTCTAAGAAATGTTCTTCAGAAATTTTGCATTACAAAGATAATTCTTTGTTCAATGCTTAATCACTCAACATTGTCTCACAACAATACTTCATTGCAGAATTTGCTAAAATATGACGACAGCTAACAGGAGCCATGTATGCATAGAGTCTCCTGGTAACAGGCGATTCATTTTTAGATTGAGCCTCATGTCTCTTGCCCTGAGTTTTATGTGGAACCACTTCTGATGGTCTACCCCAGGAAACTTGTATTCCTTCCAAAGGCTTTGGGAAAACTGTGGTTAAACAATCAAACCATGCTGTTGATGGGTTAGTGGAACCTAATAAGCCTCATTTTGTCTGCAACTGTTATAAATTGTCCCTTGCCAATCCTTTCTGTGCCTTTGATCTTATAAGGCAACTTTGGCTTATTAAAAGGGCAAGCTGAAATTGTCTTTTAACAGAAACCTGTTGTTTTGAACAAACAGGATTTTGTGTGAGATGTGTCTGCAGAAAATACTGATCTGGAAAAATTGTATCACAGTTTATGGTGCTTGTAGCTGAGTTGTGACATAGACTAATGACATATGTGTGGGTAAGTTTCTTTGTGTGGACTTTGTCCACACAAAGCCGATACCTTATTCGAAGGATACTTCTATGTGCCAGTGTTGGTGTTAACATTTTCTAAAGCAGTCATACCTGCTTCCCTGTGAAAACTCCACAAACAGACCACAGAAAAACAAGAAAGGTTTTAGGTGTCATAAAGAAGTGAGAAAAGCCTTAAATTTATTTTCTTTGCAAATCAGCCCTCAAGACAGATTTCCCTGGGCTAGGTTAGCCCAGTGGAAAGTGTGAGCAGAACTGCAGCCTTCCAGATGTCTGAAAGTTTTCTGTTCCGTGGTACTTTGAGTTAAACATATTACAAGTAACACTCAAAAGGTCCCAGAGTTAGTGAAACAGTGACATTTCGAAGAGACTTTGCCAGAATTGTCATATTAAAAGCATTCTCAAAGCGCTCCAGTGAAGGCCCAGGTGCTTATCACACCCACACACAAGTGCCAGAAAAATTTTCTGTGTCATGAGAGGTTTCCATTTCTGTTAGGAATCTCTGTATATCATGGGGCTTTGAGGCAGCCAGCAAGGATTCAGCTTGGGTAACGAATGATGAATGGGAAGCTGCTGCTTCCATGTTTTTTACTGTTCAAGACACATTTTAAGACTGAATGACAGCTCCAGCATCACACTCTGTTCCTCGCGCATCTCAATGAAAAACAAGACAAAAAAAGAACCCGGCTCAGACCCCTGCCAGACATGGAAATATCTTTTCAAAAAAGCAGCCACTACTATTTTGAGGGCCAAATACTGGTTACCAGTAGGCTGAGTGGGTGGAGAGCGTCTGAAGGATTCTGCACCCAGACAGCGGGAAGCAGCAGTGGTATTGCAGTATTGCTGCTGCTGATTTATTAGCTGAGACTCTCATAGGCTGTTCAATAAAGTTCAGAGCCAGGAAAAAACTTATGGCCCATCATCAGTGAGACCCTCATATGCACTCCCAGTATGTATTTATTGGTTTCATGGTATTGGTGACTCAGCACCAGATGACTGAAAGAAGAGCTTGCAAACTGCATTTTAGCATTACTGGGGAAAAAACAAACAGGGAAGATAGACAGAAGTGGATTAGATCCTTGTACAGTTACATGCTGTGGGAGTGGACATGTCTGTCTTTATGTACTTGCAGAGGCTACAACAGTAAGGTAGATGACTAGGCTGTCTGGGCACTAGTCCTAATTAAATCCCAGTGAAAATTAAAGCTTTATGCATTGCTGTAGAACTCACATATTAAGGTGGCCTTTGAAAGGGAAAGAACAGGAAAAATGTTTTAAAGTTAAATATTTTCATTATTAGAGCTTTATGAAGAAGAGCAGAAAGATTTATTCAGAATTAGTGAAAGATTTTTAATAGATCTGGATAAAAGGCTTTGAAATTCCAAGGGGATGTGCATATGCTCATGCAAAATGTTTCTATTTTCTAACCAGTGCACTGTCTTACTAGCCATCTCTTTCACTGAGTCGTCGGAGGCTATGTAGAACAAGTACATCTATAAAAGGAATTCCTGGAAATATGTTTTCCTATTATTGTGTGCTCAAATTGCAACTTGCAGGGCAATAATAGGGATAATATTAATTCTGCACAGTCTTTGATAAAGGCATTATTGGGGGATTATACTCTCAATCTCCCCTGGACTTTGTAGTAATGATGAAGCAGGGGGTTCCTCTCTGAAAATTTATATAAGCCCAATTTCAGTGCATGTGGCCAGCTTAAGCTTTTGTCAGGAGAAGGATGCTATGATTTTAACACAGCTTCTATAGGAGAACTTATTTTGGGAAGATTAATACAGGGAAGATACTCAGGGGAACAAAACTCAGTGGCCTTCTGAAACAGACAGGTAAAGCAATATGGCTTATCTGACAACAAATATTTCCCTGCAAAGAATCAAATCCTGTGATAAAAATATGTGAATCTGTGCTGTGTTCTCAAACTGTAAGCTTCATGCCTGAAATAAATGAGATTCAACTAACAGTCAGACTAGCAGAAACTTATACTGGAATTAATTGCTTGTGTTGAAAGCCTGAGAGCAGGAAATAATTATGGCAGCGGTGCAAAAGATGAGTTGTGTCTCCCTGGTAAGGCTTAGACACTGTATGACAGTCACACAAACAACCTTTTTAACTGCTGCCACTCGTCAACAGATCTGCTGTAACTAATAGTGGCCATTGTCAAAGTCAGCTGTGGCCAGTATTTCAGATCGTTACTTTGATTATTCTTCTCTCATTTTTCTGTTGCAAAGACTATGTATTTTAATACTGAGGTCATTGCTTACTAGATAATACTGTCAAATACATTTTGCAGACATGTTTTGTGGTCTCCAAGAGATTTTTTAAATTTACTTGTATAAATTCAGGGTTTGATCATACTTGGATCAACACTGGGTGATTTTAACAAACACAGACATCTCACTATAAACAAACTTACATTTATCTGCTGCTCTCTGTATACTTTTTTCAGTGTGGTTAGAGTTTATTCTCATGTATGTTCCTACCAGCTACACAAAAGGAAGATCATATCAACTTCTGGAAATCTGGAACAACTTTATGACTGCAATTAGAGGGGCAACCAATAACTGTTTTCCAACATTACAAAAGCCACATACATCCAAGATGCCGGATGCTTAATGGCATCAATAAAGAGTAGGTTCTAGATGTCAGTGCCATGTAAATGAGATTAAGTTCTTCCTCCTCACCAACAGAGACAAGATGAAGTTACACCCTCTCCAAAACATTGAAGTACCAGGGAAGAAAGTTAATAAAAGTAGTTACATTTGGGGCATCCAGAGTAATATTAATGAAAATATCAAACCTCCAAGAAGTAACAGTTAATGACTAGATATAATCTAATTAGTGAGTTTGAAATGACTAAGACTGGGCACTTTATTAGACCACCAGTGTGATTTAGATGATAGAATGAGACTACATTGTTTTCTCTTGTCATAAAAGTTGCAGACTTGGATAACTAAATGTTAGAGCAACTCTTCTGTTGCAGCTCAGCTGTTTCTTGAAGCACTGCCTTTATTTTCAGATTTGCTGTTAATACCACTGAAATTTGGACCAGAAGAATTTGTGCTACTGTTTCAGTAACATTCAGATCTCGAGTGGATTGCAAAATTGTTCTAGGATATTGTCTCATTTCTACAATACTTCTTCCTTGCAACAACTTAAAAGCAAACAAAATGAAAAGATAAATCTATTAAACATAAAGCTGGGAGTGCCCCCATGGAATGAAGTTATATGATGATACTAGAGTTCTCTGTGCCAGGTAGTGGGAAGAGAGAGTGCCAAGTAAAGAATGAATGGTGGAAAATTGACATCTAAATAATTGTGAAGGAAAACAGAGATTGCAATAGGCTATCATTAAAATGTGCACTTTTAAAATCAAAAGCTGGTTGCAATTTTGACAATTCTAAGTTGGCAGGTGGCTGCAAACAAAATTACACTCTTCAGTTTCTTTGGAAATAGTAGTTAATAACTCTTAGGCATTTCTGGCCTGTGGGACTCCAAAAACAAATCAGTGTGCCTAGATGAGATAGTAACGTGTGGTTAATGAAAACTGGTGCCAGTATGAACCAATTCAGAGCTGTGTAGTAATGAAAACTATATAATGAAAACTGTAAGTTATATAAAAGTGTTTGTACATCAAGGAGACTATGGAGGCAGCAAGAATGAGAAGAGAGAAGCCTGGTGAGATCTATTTAATCAGCATTAGGATAAATGGTTCTATGAAGAAGCAGGGATTTTTTGTAAGATACACTTCTGTATTCCCTTTCCTGAAAAAAAACCCAAACATGGACCTGCAAAGTATGTGTTAGCCAGCTGTACCTATAAGTCTATATATCGCTTGCTTGTGGAAGAGAGAGTTGCTGTGGTCAGTACCATGAGCTGCATCCCTGCATAGTCCTCCCATTAACATAAGACAGAGAGGTCTATTTCTTCTGGGAAAGTCTGGGAGAGAAAAGAGGCAAGTTCTGCCATCTTTTCTGTTAACTTACTCTCACAAAGAGAAGAGAAAAAGGTTGTCTCTTAAGTGAAATGCTGTTATCTGCAAAGACGTAGAGAATACTCTGTGTGTGTATTTCTGAAATCATCACAAAATCATTACGTCATTCAACAGATAGCCCTTGATTTTAGATCAAAAATGAAATGTTAAACACTGACCATGTAAGTTAAATACACACAATGAAGAAAAAAGAGTCTGTGATGAGCCATGTAATGGAACTGACCTACTTGGCAAAATACCATAGAAAATTATTGGAAAAATATGAGTAACAAACTAAAAATGTTCCCAAACAGAGCTGATAAGGAAGCATTTGTTTTTAAGGAATGCTGCAGTGTGCTGCTTTGGTAAATTCTCATTAAAAAAATCTTTAACACAACTATAGTGGAAAATCCATTCTGATTAACAATGACATTCACACTAAAATGTGAAGTGGGAATGTCAATATTTGTATAACTATTTGACATATTTAAGCCATACATTCAAGTAAACACACTGTTGGGTGTATTTATTTTTTTATTTCTTGGTAAAAAAAAAAGTATCAAGAGAAAATGCAGTCTTGTCTCATACTGTCTTATTAGGAGGTACTGTTATTTTAGTTGCTAATCTTTTCGTTGAGTTCAACTTCCTAATTCAGTTAATTTATATTGAAGCCATGGAATTAGAAAATAGATATGGTATAAATTTGCCTCATTAAAGATGGCAAGAAAAAATGCTTGCATGAGAAGAGAGCCATAGTCAGTGACAACCCTCCTGTAGTATTATTTTAAATTTACTAATTCATATTGTACTATAACAAAGGCACTGTAGATGGCAGGCAGGATATGTCATCTGGAAATAACTGTTCCTGCAGAGAATAACACTGTGGTTGGGTATTATCTTCTAAAGATCCATGGATTACCTGACACTCCTCAGTTTTTAAATACCAAGACTTGATTTTCCTTTAGAAAGTAGAAAGCCAATCTTGCAAATGTCTGGAGACAGTAACTGCATTACCTCATGCAATATATAAATGTGAACTGCTACTATTTTTTATGTTAAGCTTCATATGCACAAAAAGCAATAAGAATTCCTGTGAAAAGTTATCTTTTCACATCCTTTTTTTTTTTTTTAATGAAACAGATATCTTTTTGAAAATTCTCAGTATTTTATGTGTTTACTGTTTATTTAACCAAATCCCAGCATGAAGAGTACAAATTGTTTTAAAGTGTCGTGAAAATATTAGATTTTTTTAAAACAGGCTTTAAATGTGGTCTTCAAAAACACATTCTTATTTCCATGAGATGTAACTTTCTTACAATTTACATTAGGATCCATTCAGAAGCTCCTCACTGATATATGAGCTGTAAGCTGGGTCACCCCAAGGAACATTGGTGTTAAATTCAAACTGTGGTATCCTGTGGTTGCATCTGAATTTTAGGACTCTCACCCTGGCTGGCAGCTGAGAAAAAGACAAATGTGTTTAGTCCTGCTGTTTTACACCACCTCTTGCCCTTAAAGGACACCCTTGCTTTCAATAGAAATTGCATGGACAAGGAGCTCTACTGCTTTCTGGCAGGTACCTTAGTGCAAAGAAGATGTTATCCAGGAACACAGTTTTCACTTTGTCTGATATAAAAAGTTAGAATACTCTATGCATGAATTCCTTTTCATTATACCAAACCCAAATCTCGCAAAACTTAACATATATGAACAGAAACAATATCGCAACCCTTTATGCAGGTACTGACAACTAAGAAGCTGACACTCCTCTCCATTATTCTGGCTGGACACTACCTTGGTTGATGGGAGTGTGCTATTTTCTGTCTACTCTCTTGGTCCTACCTCTGATGTAACTGTACACCCAGATGTAAAGCTGAAAGAACAAAATCTTGCAGAACTCAGTTCCCTGCTCCATTCAGTTTAAACTACCCTAAAATGTCTAATTCATGAAAATTGTCTTTCTGTTCTGACAGAATTTTAGATGAAGAGCTTTTATCAGCACAAATTTTCTTGCAATTAACATTTGCTCTTGCATGGGATTGTATCTGTTATAACTTTTCTTACTGTGGTATGGTTTAATGAAAGGATTAGTGCACTTGGGATCAGGAGATACAAAATCGCTTTGGAGGTGGAGAACTCACAAACCTTTCGTGCCCCTCTCTGTCCATTAATTTTTTTTCCAGGTTTTCACATTTGATTGTGTAAGGGGTAATGTCACATCTCATGTGGTTTGTTGTAAAGCAGTTATCAGAACTGTCTGCTAATATTACATTGTTATAACGTGTATACCATTTTTTTCTTAAGAGATTGACTTTCAGTATGTGTCATTGCTTATCAGAATCTCCTTGAAATTGTTAACTAAAAAGGTATACAATTAATTTACTTCCCATACCTCATACAGAGATGTGGTAGCAATGCAGTGAAGCAGAATTAACTTCCAGTGTTAGATTAATGAACATCAAGTCATCACACTAGTTCTGACTGGGCTACTGCTGTGCTAACGTGCTCTAGGGCTCTGTAATTAACTTCCTGAAAATATGACTAAATTCTTCTTATATCATATGTCTCCTTCACTGATTTGCACAAAGAAAATGGTTGAGGAAAATGCAGCTTTTTTTTTTCCCTTAAGCCTAATCACAGCAGCCCTGCACTGAAGTCTACAAAGGAAATAAAAAGAGGAAAATGAAGGAATCAGCAAGGAGGCTTGGCTAGGTTTATTGACAAAACATGAAGAAAAGCAACGATGTTGAGTTTTTTTTTAGTTTTCTGATTAACTAATTTCTCATGTTCCCCACAGAAAGGAGTCTGTGAGAAGTATGCAATGTTGACAGAGGAGCAGCGTAGAAGTACTTACCAGTACATGGAATTAGGTAGCTGCCCACAAGACAGCTATAGGTACAGCCATCAGAGGTGTGTAAGAAAGAAAGGAAAGATGTTTTTATCATCAATATGTTTATGCTAGTGTCTTATGGTGAAATATATATTAACAAAGTTATCTTCAAATAGTCTATTGAGGGTTTTTCCACTGAAAACAACTATGTGGGCATGAGAGAAAAATAAACGGCAGCTTTCCAGTGTAAGTATCAAACACTAAAATTCTCACATTTGGCAGTGCTGGGAGGAGTGATGGAGGGAGGACCAGGTTAACATTCAGTCAAGCAAGTCTTCAGAGCACTGACCCCCAGTTGTTGTCTTTGAGTTAGAAAGGTAGAAGATAAAAAGAAAAGAAAAATAGCTTCATTCTCTCAGCGGCACCTATTTCCTTTGCAGAGCTTAGAAGAGCCTTGTTGACTATCTTAGACTCCTGATGAAGTACGTGCCTTCAGAAATTGACACTTCTCACACAGGGATCATCAAAACCTCTTCTTACTAAAACAGATCCTTGGTTGCATTTCAATGTAAGAGGATAAAGGTCTTGTTGGGAACAGGTCAGTTCCTAGCAGGGATCGATCCTAAGAATCTGACAGATAACCTTATTTTAAATAAGTTCCTGTGCCGCCCCAAAAGCTGTGCAGTTTTGCACGCATTTGCTGCAGCCCCATGCTGTGATGATGGAAAAAGCTCCTTCCAGCTGTGGGTGGGAGGTGTTTTTCCCTGAACCCCTTGGCTCCGTGCAGCATCGGCCATGTCAGCGTGTCTCTGCCAGATGGCGGCCGCCCTCCTGACACCATCCCCTGGGGGCAGTCCCACAGCCCCTTACAGCATGGGCAAGAGGGCGAGCAGGGCCACGGCGGGCACTGCTGAAGGGCCCTGGGGTTTTCATGGCAGAGCAAGACCTGGCTGTCGCTGCCCACAGGGGTGGCTTTGAATTGCAGATCCAAGTCCTTAAACTGGCAACAGCAGAAAACCCTGGATTATATGACATGAGAGCAAGAAATTTGTTTCTGCCCTGGTGGCAGGCCCTTTGGCAGCTCTGCCTATGATTACAGTCTCACTGTGTTCTGAATAAGCAATGGATGACTTCTAAGTTACTGGATCAAAACACATGTTTTTTGGGGAGGGGTAAAGAGCAGTGTTTTGTGAATGCATATTTTGTTTTCTTTTTAAGTCTTTGCCTTGGCAAATCTGATAACAGGACAAATGTATAAAGAATGAAAGCAGCTTTACCTTATTCTTGGATGAACTGGTTCTGATGTGTCAGTACAGTATCTTCATATTCCCCTTGCTCTGTTTAGATAAACGTTTCCAGTCAAAAACCTCAGTCTGAAAATTTTGCCCAGACTGAGTTTGTCTTGCCCAATACAGACTTTTCATTGTAACTCTGTTACTGATCAAAACTTTTGTCAAGTTTCAGAATAAGAGCTCATCTTTAGTTAGTGCATGTTTCAAAGGAAAGTATCCAGGCGTAGCGAATATCATGCATGCGACTCATGGATTCATGAGGAACAGATGCCATTTGCAGTGAGCAATAAGAGTAGGCACTTATGTTTTGAATTATTTAAGCATATGAGAGCAAAGAACAACCAAATGATTAAAAAGAAAGCATTCTTGCCATGTTAGTCCAAACTGTATATTCTCATAGCCATTTAAAATCATGCTAGGAAAGATTAATAATCAGCTAGTGTTGAGAGTAGGTTTTTACTTAGAGACCCCAGTGAAGATCAGAGTCCTCTGTGTTGGGCTGTTTGTGGATATCTGGTAAGAGTCAGTCCCTATCCACAGAAATCTGTCATTCAAAAGCACATAGTGAAATGGTTATTCACACTAGGGGTTGTTTACATGAGATGCATCCTGACTTGCCCACTGTATGGTTTTTCTGCTTACTCTGAAGCAGCATCATAAGAAGGCAATGTCTCAGAAAATATCTCCTCAATGTCCGGCTGCTCTGTACAAGGAAGGAATGGTCCCTCCATGCCCAAGGTGCTGCTGCACATACATTGTCATCTGTGATGGGACACTGTAGCCATGTGATGACTCTGGTCAGCATAGTGGGGGTGAAATGGTGCCCACTGCTGTCCTGCATGCAGACCCATCTCTCTGCAGTCTGTGACATGATTTCTCTCAGATGTTTCAGATTAAGTGATACACCTGCTAATTTCATAGACTGACTCTCAATTGTCAAGGACAAAGGAACAATATATATGTCTATCAGCTAAGAACAGAGGGCAGTAGAGCTGGAGTGCAAAATGAAAGCACTAGCATCATTGTGATATGAATCACCAGGTTCGATCATCCTGGTCCCACTCAAGAGAACTTTCATTAGAGCCAAGATTTTTCACCCAAAACTACTTTTTCAGACAAAGAACGTGATCAATATGACTGACTACAGAGTGAGTCAGAATAAGGTTTCAAGATCAAATGAACATGTATATATATAAACTGAAGAATAACCAGTGAGCTAGTAAAATTCAGAATAAATCATCTGTCTCTAAACCCTTCTATACATCATAGCAAGCATGAACAATGCATAGGGATAACTTCTCATTTTTCCTTTGCCTTTCACCTTCAATATTTTCACGAAGAGTGTTTAAGACCTTAATTACTTTTGAAAAGCAAACAACTGCAATAAGCATACATCTGATCCTATGAAAATCAAACAGGATATTCCCCTCTATGATAATAGGATTTTTATAAAAATCCTGATAGTTCTTAACTGGGATTAGGTTTAAGTGGGAAGGCTTTCTAATACCAGAAATCAGATTATTTTTGTGGTCTTTTTGTACTATCATTTTTATTACAAAAATACACATTCTGTTAAGAATAACAGTTTATAGAATGATCTAGAAAATTACTGAACACATCAAAGCTAGAAAGACAAGAAATGAAAATAATATATGGAATAGTTATACTCCTCTAAGACTTTTTCAAACTGATTGAAAAAATGGATAGTGCTGTAAATCCATTCATAACACGTTACAGCTGTAGTTACTGCAAAATAAGTTTTGCCACATTTTATAACATGAATTATAAATTCTGGAGTGCAAACTATTCAAAACATTATATTCAAAAAGGAGTTATTTGCCTTTTTAGTTTCATATGCAAGGTATGTACAAAGTTAAAAGATAAACTGAGAGTCAGGATACAGATTATTACAATTGAGTGGTGCATAGGAAAACTCCATCTCAGAAGCACAGTACATCTGTTGAGTAATCTGTTGAGTAATAAACTCATGAAGTATTTTGTAGACTTGTTAGATTCATTCATTGCTCATTGGTCAACCCTTGCTTAAATCAAAATAAATCTCACTAACTTTCATGGGAGCAATGCTGGTACTTATACAGCTAATGCATATTTTAGGCTGAGATGTAAAAAAACATGTATGTGTTTAGAAAGACATATATTTAACTATCTTGTGGCTGTTGCCATGAATTCTGTAATCAGTTTTATTTATTTATTAATAAAGTCAAGGATAATTATTCCAGTATAGCAAACATATTTCCAAAATCAACATATCTGCATTAGTATTTGCAGTATCCAGTTACCAAGGAAAAGTAGTTCTGCAGCACTTTTCATGTTATGGGAGTTAAAGCGCATACTTAGTTAATGGTTTTGGAGGCAATTTGGATGCTTGTCTAGGCACATATGTTTGTGTGTAGCAGAATGGGCAGGTGCAGGTGAATGTTCCCTTGCATAAGATCAGGTGTGGTCTTCTCAGGGAACCAAACTCATACAGGAAAGTCAAAAGGGAAAATGGAGATGTGGGACATGAAACCAGAATTTTTGTGAGATTTTGTTGCAAATGATTATCAATCTTCAATAAGCCAACTCCAAACAGTTGGTGTTTTTAAAAACAAAGTTGGGCATGTTTTCCTGTGTGGAAAAAAGCAAAAAGATAGTTTGAGTTTTTGTCCCGATTTGATATCAGAACAAAGTGTTTCAATAATGAAATTTCCTGTGTGATGAAAATGCTGGTTGTCTGTCGGGTCTTTTTAGACATCTTCCTCAGAATCTCCCATAACAATATATACAAACAAACACTGCTGAAGAAAAATCCAGCTGTGCTGTTTACACCAGCAGGAAACTCAGGCTATGATTTCCATACACCCATATATCACAGACTAGAGATAGAAGAACTTATTTTTAATGTAATGTTCAATCTCAGTATTACTAGCCAGAAGAGCGATTTTCTCATGTCACTAAGCAATATCTTAAAGAATATTTCCAGTAGATTCTTGGTTTTAATTTGCGCTCTGTTTCTTATCTTCTATTTCTTTGCACAACTTGCACTCTGAGCACTACTCTGACACATTCAGTGGTTGTTAATAATTTCATATCTAATTCTTTGTAAATGTACTATTTGTTTTATTCTTTGCAAGAACTTTGAGATCTTTGGGTGAGAAGAACTCTTGAACTGTGAAATAATATCATTATGATCTAATAACATTACTAATTCAACTATATTCTGACTGAAAATGAATCATAATACTAAGTAATAAAGATTTTAGACTCATTTAAAAAGATTGATTTACAATTCATGTGAATTTACTCAGAAGAAAATCTAAAGTATTCCAGAAAGAGATTAAAAGGTGTAACATTTCTTAGCTATGCTCTCCCATCAATAAGTTGCCACATGATTTCAGTTAATTTCAATCTATGAGAGCAGTAAAGAGTTGCATCTAACATGATTTTGAGATACCTGTCTCTATTTTATTTTTGAATTTGTCTCATTTAGTCCATGACAGTTAGTTTGTGCTGAAAACAGTGAGTTGGCAAGAAAAAAAAGCTAGCTCAGGCTTAAAAGTCTTTTTCTGTTTGTCTTCTATTGTAATCTTCATCCTCAGTTACTATTCTTATTACAGACTTCCTTATAAACCAGTGAACTATAATAATGAAATGTAATAGTTTGTATGTCATACAATATACCCATCTCTCTTTAAACATGCCCGTCTTTTTAGTTTGCTGGTATTCTTGCTTACTGGGGTCATGAAAGTTTGGAAGGCACCTCCTTATTTTCAGCTCTGTGTTGAATTCTTGCCTCTTATTATCTCTGTATTAATTCAGTGGTAGTTTTATGGTTTAGTTATTGTGAGAAAATTAAAATAGTTCTTTATTACAGGAATATAAAGTAACTGAATAAATATACTGGCAGTGTTTTTGTGTTTTTGCGTAACAAAAAAAAAAAAAGAATTGTTTTAGAAAATCAGATCCAGCCAACAACATGATGCAATAGTAAAGTTTAACAGGGAAGACAAAATAAGATAATCTACCAAAAATCTGCATGAGAATAAAGTAAGTTTATCTATTAATTTTAGGAAGAAACAGTAAAACAAAAAAAGAGTGATCTAGTGTTTATATGTCCCTTTTTGAGTCCCTCAGAGACTGGGTGCAGAGCATTTGCTGGTGCAGAGTTTCACTGACTTCATGGACCTGCATCATGGCCCCGGAAATCATGTTTTAGCAGTGTTAAGCCTGCTACAAATTAGGCTGGTATACAGAAACCATTATTCTGTATTTTACTTTTCCCCCAAGATAGTTTTTTTTTTTTTTATATTGTCTTTTATCTATCTGAGAATATTTCCACGTGCTTCCTAAGAAGTGCTGTACTAAAATAAAACAATAGCTTGCAGTTTAGGCCTAGACATTCTATCAGTGGGATAGTTTGCTGGAGAAACACTACCTAATTTCTCTACAGTGCAAAGCTGACTTTACAAGCTAATGACTTTTATGTACCAGAGGGTGATTTGAGAAAATGACCAAATAAAATAAAGGCAATATCAGCATAGATGAGTGCAGAATGGCTTCTGTGATCAACTGTGCAAAGGAAAACTGAGGGGAAGAGTGAAATGGAGTGACTATGCCCTTTTGCAATGAAAAGAAAGAGTTGATATAAAAATTTGCCATTTTTCTTGGAATCCATTTTTGAGACTCTGTTTTTTTTTTTTTTTTTTTTTTGGTCAGACAGAATAAGGATTATTCAATGCTGGCTCATCACAGAGAAATAAAATACTGTCAAGAGTACCCATGGCAGTTAGTGATAGATTTTCCTATAGGTGGTGTCAAAGGCCTGGGGCATTTGCAGTAAAAACAACCAGCTCCTGTGTCACCTTGTATTTTCTTCAATATCTGACTTTAATCATAATTATGGTCTCCAGTCTGAACCTGCGCTCATCTGTGATAACCCCTTCCTTTCTTTGAAATATATTCTGCCTATCATGAAATAGGTGGAAGAAAATGCCAAGTGTGCTTACTGAAAACTCATGGCCTGAAGAGCAAAAAGGGCTATTTCATAACTCTTTATATTTTCAAAGACATTCAGTAAGATTGTATTTAACTGTTTTTGACATGACACCTTTGTGAGTTCCATCATGAAGAGGAAGAGACATCTATTGTCATCAATATATGTAGACACAAATACTAACTATCCAGTGAGTGAAAACAGATGCTTTTCATATGAATTCTCAAACTCTATTCTTTCTGATGTTCAAATCAGATTCATATGTGCATGAGTGCTTGCAGCAAATGTGCTTGTGTAGGCTAAGGTCTTTAATAATGAAGTACACAGTCGTAGTGCTTTTTATTTTAACTCAGATATCAACTTCCATTATTGTGAGGTATTCCAAAGAGCTTTGCAGTACAATGGTAAATGCTGAAGTGAATGTGGTCTCGTATAGTTTTAAGATACCTTCTGCAATCCTAGAAAATTCCTGAAGCCACTGATATATCCTGAATTGGGAGTCCTTCACTGTGTTCTTTACTGGGTGGATATATGTATATACATATGCATAGTTATATGTCTATATGATACTATACATATATAGAGACACATATGCATATTTGCATACACACACGTGTATATATGTATGTGTGTATACTTATATACACATATATATGAACACATACATACATGCACATGAACATATATATGCATGTGTGTATGTATGCTTGTCCATGTGTATACATACATACATACATACATACATACATACATACATATCTATCTATCTATCTATCTATCTATCTATCTATCTATCTATCTATCTCTGTATCTGTTAGTCCAGGAGGAATAATTCCACCTTTAACTGCTGGCCTCACATTTAGAAACCTTCTCTGTATATAAAAGAGCAATTGGAAAGGGTCTTCAGAGAAAAACACCAGAGGGAAAGTGAGGGAGAAAGGTTGAGAGTCTTTACTAATAGAATTAAAAGAGACAACAGCATACCTATTGGTAGTGTCCTGACTTAAAGTAAGATGCAGAGAGAGAGAGAGAGAGAGAAAGAGAGAGAGACCTCCATTGTCGAGAAAGTTGTTCTGATCCATTCTGTGTTTTGAATCCCATGCTTACTCACTCTCACCTTTCTCTGCTGGTTTCTCCATTTCCCTGTGGTTCCTCTAGCTCCTAGTGACTGCACTCAAGCACTTCCATTTATGCTTTCCACAATATTCTGGAGCATGAAAGGCACAACTGAGTCCAACTTTCACTTATAACACTCAGGAAAATCGCTACTCTACAGATCACGTAGATTGCCATCTACTTCAGTGAAGGAGGTGGCTAATAAAATGGAAAAATGCTAAATAGCCAAGTTAGAAATAGTCTGATGGTGATCTGACCAGGATATTAATGTCAGGAGAATGTGATATAATATCTTGCTATAGGTAAGTTTTCAGTGGAATATGAAGTTACGTGAGTCTTTGTGACTACTGTGAATTACTCTTACACTTTCCTCTTAGCATTTGGCAGAATAGACTGGAAGATTAAGATCACGTAATAAGAGTTATTTTGCTAATTTTACTTAAGCCAATATTGACATTTTACAATTAGAATTGAGATAGACCTTCAAAATGTTCAATATAAACTGTAAAAAGCTTTTGACACTTCTGCAGTTCATAAAGTATTGAAACTAGAAACATTACTGTGCCATAAAGAGTTTTAATGAGTGGTGCTTAAGGTTGTCCCAAATGTTATGCTTTGCTTTGTCACTAGTAGAATTCCTTCTGGAAATTAGATTAATTAAAACTGGCATGTAAAATAGGTTTAGCTGCCTTTTTCAATGTTTTCAAAACAGCCCTGAAATAGCAATTTATCATATATACCTCTCTCCTCTGTATGAAGTCATCTTATTTTCAAAAGCCAGGATAGACTTTAATAAATGCTTGCTCCTGTTAATAAATAGCACATGTTCTTTTATGCATATGCTCAGTATGTGAAAGGAGTTTTTACCTCTTTTTTGATAGAAAGTTACAAGTGTCTGGTAGAAAATTTAAGGCAGTAAATTAAGGTTTTTTTCAGAAATATCTGAGAACTCTTTGGATCATTGAAATCATAAGAATGATACTTAGCACTTACATAAACTTTTATATTTCTTCTAGTCACTATATAAGCATTCACGTTTATATTTCTCACCTTAATATTAATACAGTAAAATTAATACGTTTATTAAATGACAATAATCTGTGTTAAAATTAATCATTAACATTGCAAGGGGAAGCACTTGAAAGCCAGAAAAGTGCCAGCAGCAGGGATGCCTGTTTGGATGGCTGCATTAAGGTAAAGTCTGAGATAGTGGAATTACCACAAAATCCAAGGAAGTCATTAGCTTGACACCAGGCTTTCCTTTATATCCATAGTCCACAGGTTTTGAGAAGTGCCAGCCAGTAATGGAAAGCAAACCACACTGATCTGGTTCAGCATGTTAAAATTTTCAAACTTCTTTTTTTTTCTTTCTGGAAAGTTTGTGGTTTCCCAAAGCTTTTAGGAGATTGAATTCCTCTTTACTATGTTTTAATTTTGTGAAGGTGCATGTGCCTTAAAAAATGAGAAAATAAAATGTGCTTTCAGGTCAGAAGAAAATGTGAAAGTCTATTAACCCAAATATTGGGTGATTTGTTTTCTAGAATCTGAGTGTTGCTTTTTTTTCACCTCAAACATTTTAATTTACATTCCATGAGGACAACTGGAATGGCCCATCATTTAAACCCATGCAGTTATTCTGGATGGGACTAACTTAAACATTGTACAAATTTTTACACTACTATAAGGTGTTACGTTTTCTCTAAGCTACAAAAATCTAATTCTTAACACACAACTGGTGCATTTTAAGGCATGACCTCAGTAACTTCTGGAGGTTTTCCTTAGAAGTTTAACTGAAAGACAAATAAGAAGTTTGCAATTGATAAGCATTGAACTTTATTTCCATAAAGGCTATTGAAGAAAAATTGCACTCTTTTCTGCCCAGTTTTCTGAATATCTGAAAAGAAAGAAGCACATCCAAGCAGAAGCTATTGTTAGATATATTGGTTTTAGGACTAGATCCATATGGTGCAACAGGATATTTCCATCTGACATGCCACCTTACTAGACAAAATGGGAAATACAGCCTTTACACATGAAAATAAGGTTGTTATAGTAGTGCTGTAAATGATTACATTTATAAAGAAATACATAACTGCTTTCTATCGGAAGACTCAAAGTCAATCATTTGACATGGTTATCTTGACATGCTTGTTGTGGTAAGAAACACGTTATTTATCAGTAATAATAAAACTGTTCAGGAAAAAACCACAGTCCCCTTTTTTACTTCACTGGTAACATATAAAACATGGGCAAACTTCTACACTTCTGAAATGGTGAATAGTTTGTTCTGCTGTTCACAAGATCCCTGCAAACATTACAAGGTAATATTTGGGAGACTATTTCCATTCTTGACAATGATAACTCTCTCCTATTAAAAATAGGAGGTATATAGTAGGTTCATAACTGCCATTGTAATAATTTGGTGGTTTTATAAACAGGTTAGAAATGTAGCTTCATGGTTGTGCATCTTCCATGATTTTCATATATGGAAATTTCTTTATGCATATAAGGCACAGAAATTTAATACTGCATAGGTGGTGAAACATTGAAGCTCTCTATATTTACCTGTTTCCTCCCATACCTAACAACATTAGGACTTAAAGAAATGATATGTTGCTGTGCAAAATTTGTAAGTCAAGAGTAAAAAATTATGCTATATTTCAATGATCACTAAACCAGCATCTTGTTTTAGTGCTGGGAAAAAAACCTCTAACCTCATTGTTATTTACATTAATTGATTTTTTATTTGAAAAAATGTGTAGTGCTTGCTGTGTGATTATGTGTGATGGAGCATGTACATATGTTTATAACTACACACTCATGTATTTTACACAGATAAAACTGCCTGGTCACTAGCAACAGTATCTATAGTTAAGACTGTCCAAAGCACTTTTACATTTAAGAGCTTCAAGTATATTAAATAAAAAGTGATACTGAATGTGTACTGAGCCCTAAGGAGTGTATATTTGAAGGGGTCTTTGAGGCTAAATAATTCTCTGTGCACTAAAGCAAATGAAGCTTGATTTCTTAATTTGTGCTTTGTGAGTTAGTAACACTTTATTTACATATTCAGGTTTCTCATCCCTGGACAGTCCACACAGAAAAGAGATGCTGAATGCTAAACTCTGGTAAAAACCAGGGATATCAGGGATTCTCTATTTTTGTCAGCACAATAACATAATGGGGTAATAGACACAAGAAAAGATAGATGTATCTATATGCTTCTACAGTCAGTTGGCCCTGAACAGGTAAATTCCCAGTTCAGGATTCTTGAAATAGTGACAAGAAAGGATGTATTTACATTTCCAGAGAATTTCAGGAGGTTTAGTGTCTATATTTGGGAACTATGTAGTTGAGCTAGCATGTCTCATTTCTGTATAGGTGTAATAGATGGAGAGGCTATACCCGTGAAATGCATTAGATCAGCCAAGGAAAGAGGACTATGAATGAACCTCAACACACGGAATTAGGATGTTGCATATAAATACAGAAGACTAGGAGACATCATCTGGAAGTAAAAGGTCAGGACAAGTAACTCATCAAAAACAGTACTCCATTTTTTGTGACATTAAACTTCTTTTCAGTTACCATTTTTATTTGCCACTTTCTATTACATACATAGTTCAGAGGAGAAAATTCAGAACACAGTAAAATTAATACAAAACTCAATAAAAAATTAACTTAAACCAAACTTTTGTTGTATCCCTACCACCTTGTTCAAATCATCCTGCACATACCCTTTAGCTATAGCAGTGTACCAGCACAATCATGTGACTCATGTTTTTATATTCCTTACCTATGTTTTGCTTTTTAGTTATATTTAGCAGAATGACTCTGGCCTAGTCTGCATTTTGATTTGTATCAGTTGAGGTTAATAATTCCCAAAATGCAAACTGTGCTACCATGTTGTCCTCATTATTGAAAGTGTCACAGGCTATTTGTAGAAGCACTTCCCTTTCCTGGTGAAATGCACCTAAATCATACACTTGGCTCTATCAGCTCTGCAGGACATACCTGTTTTCTGAGAAAAGCACTTGTCTTCAGTTCAAAAGATATATCGTGTCCTTGGGCTTTTTATACTAATACTTACACAATTGCCAAAGGATGCCAAATTAGCTTTGTTTCAGTAGCTCTTTCTTGAATACTTCTAAGCAAAGGAAAAGTCAGTGAGCTTAGAACCTAGGTGTTTTTTCAGACTAGACCTGCTGCTGTTGTATGTCATTATATGAAAGAATAATGACATATCAGCTTTATCTTTTAATTTCTTGAACTTTGACCTGAGGTTTAAGGGTGGGGTTTTGGGGTTTTTTTTGAGGGGAAGATTTTTTTTTAGGATATTCTATTAATTTAAAATCATCACCACCACTGAATAGAGCCATGAGATCCATGCAAAGTTTTAGTCAAAAATATAGAGTTTTGTATATTATGCAAGTCTATAGAGAAAAAGCTTGCTATAGAATCTCTTTGTTGAGTAGTTATGTTCAGAATCTAACATCTTATTTAAAATATTTTTTTCTGTAATTAAAACAAAGAAAACAGGTTTTTAACTTCATCAGCCCTTCTAGAGTTTTTTCAGTATATTAAAATAGTATAACTGGTTCCCTATGCATAAATACATAACACTGCTAGTAGCTTCTATGCTTAAATCAAGTTGAAATATCTGTGTTAACTTCTGGGATCATTACTCCTCAGGGAAAAATTGATAATTTAACTTCAGGTCATCTTCTTATACATCTCAGAAATTTAATAATGCCTGTTAACATTTCCCTCTTTTGCTTTGTTTGTTTTTCAGAAGGAGATTAGTCAGCATTCCCCCCATCCCTGCATTGTGTTAACCTTCTGACCTACAGGGACACATACAAATGCATAGAGAATTATTTCTATCATGATGTTGTGTTCTCATCCTTTGAGGAATGATTTGGTTTTCTTTCTGGCATTTTCTTTAAAAAGATTAAAGCAGCAAAATGGAGGATAGAAAGCAGAAAGAAAAAAATTCTTTATTGGTTAATTGTCAGACATTCTTGTTGTCTACTTACTGTAGTTTCTTCTTTGTACTTTTACAGTTTGCATATCTTTTAGTAAATTCCAGAAATGAAAATTATACATAATACTTTCATATTACTCTTGTACATTTGTTCTATTTTTCTTTGCTGCCTGCCTCAGTTAGGGACAGTAACTCATTGGATTTTGAAATTCTTCCAGTGGTCTGCAACTGCCACTTGTCTGCTTTACATAGCTATCGCTCAGAGGCCAATGCTTTTTCTCTTGTAGGTGTTGTTTTATTATCATTTTCTAACCTAGCTATCTCTTTGTTCTTTAGTTATCTGCAGTGCTGTCAGAAATACAGACCAGACCTAATAAGCAAGACTTTTTCCATTCTCAATCTCTAACAAAAGTTGTTCAACTGCTAACCTCAGGAAAAAATTATATAGATGACTTTTTTAATATCAGAAAGATTGTTCATCTTATTTAAATATTACAGTGGGATAAAAGTCTGGACATTTGTTTGTTTTTACATGAAATCTTAATCTGTGTGAGATAACTTCCAAAGCCTTTTAGTTTGATTCAGTACCTTACCCACTTGTCTTGAATTCAGTGAGTTTATTTGTAGATTTAAAGCACTATGCTCACCATTCACAGCGTTCTTTTGAAACTAATTTTGAAGTCAGTTCACAAGTGTTCTGTTGAACTGCAAACAAATCAATAGTCTTCTGGCAGGGAAGCTATACGTCAGGGCTGGCACTTCATGATGATGGATAAACACCTGTACTTGCATCTTAGAGTCCCATAGCTCCCTCATCTGTTAAACCTCATCTTCCTTGCCCCTGGTGACATTAATCATACACCCTGTATCTTTTATGCCAGACAAGTTTTATTGGGAAATCCAATACATTCAGTCCCCTGTCCAGCCCTGAGAGCTGAAAATACTTATAACTGGGGAAAGAAAGACTATTATTTTTGTCAGAAAATCTTGCTGTATTTGTTCTCCCATTCCAGGTCGGTCAAATTCTGCCTTAAACTAAATAATTTATTTGGGCCAAATCAAAAGTGTTAATTCCATTTTGATGTCATCCATCCATGGGGCAAAATTCTGAATTCAACTGACCAGAGTCACTGTAGCTGAGGATTCGGTCTATTGCTAGGCTAGACTGGGGTTGTATAATCGAGGTCCAGCATGCTCTTGTAGTGCTTATATGTTTAGGACTAAGGAGAGGGAAGGATACAGTGAGTTTGAAGTAGTGCTGGAATGTCAGGGAGTCATTTTGACTCTTCATGTGCTGTGGGCTGTTTTCAAAGCATTGAAAACACTGGGGAGTTTTAAGATGTTATAAAGTTTTCCAAAATTACCAGCAATAACATTAAGTGTCATTCTTATAATATTCTCAGTTTCTCAGCAATATTCTCCTTTACCATGCAGAACACTAAGTATTTTCAAATCATTTTGCACATTTGGGCAGATGGAATATGGCTTCACTTTATCTATGTGGCAAGCTACTTTTAAGTCTCACATTATTTCATGCAACTTTGGAAATATTTAGAAATAATGTGCAATTAAAACACTGATAATAGAATAAACTGATATCAGTGGAGCCATAAATTGAGAGGATTTGGACATTTTTATTACATACTAGTACTGTGAAGTTTTTTAAATTATTATCAATAAGAGGATGGTTTCTAATTTCTGTTTTTTTGCTTTTGTCTCCTCATTCACTTATGTGTATCCTGATACCACAGCAGTTAAAAAGCAATGAAAGTTTTGCCAGGGCGAGTCCTTCATAATAATTGATAACAAAGTGAAAAAAATTCAAAACTCCAAACAAAATATAACTAATCCTATATAGAATCACAGAATCATCCTATATATTTGGAATATATTCAGCTATTTATTAATTATCATCATGAGAGATGACCTGCCTCTCTTCTTGTCCTGATCATAACAACATAAGAGTTAATGTACAAATATGCATATTTTTTTCTTCCAATTGCTAAGAAAATTTATTTTTCATTAACATTGTTCCAGTACTCTTTATATCTGCCAATAACCCTCAATTTGTGGAAAAATATCTTATGTAGTCCAACGTCACCTCACAAAACTTTAACAAGAAACTTCGGATCTTGGCCACTTTGAAGTCTTTGTTGTTCAGGGAGGAGGACATTGCCACAAATCACAATGGTTTGAGAACAGAGTTCCAGATTTGAATACTGCAGCTATTTGTTGCTTTGAAATGATGAGATTTCTTTGGTTTTGTTTTCTGTTTTTAAATAGGTTGTATGAATAACAGAAATTAAATGCTCTTCAGAATGATATGCTAAGAATTTAAAAAAAAAAAAATGCTAGAGAACCCAGTGTTTCTAAGTGAGAAAATATGTTTTTAGAAAAAAAAATGTACTGGTATTATTCTTTACATGAAATTATCTAAGTATGATCCCAGTCTTCTGTATCACATGATTCCTTTCTGCTGACATGTGCAATAACATAGTAGGGCAGTGAATGTTAGTAGCCAAATATTTATGTCAAAAATCTTTTAGATAATCTTCAAAAAAGGAAGTGTGCACCAAACATGAAGTTTTAGGAAATAAAATAATTGCACAAGCTAAAGACACTGTAATAATGCATGAAAACAAAGTTTTACATCAGGTCAACTCATCAGTGCAACAATGCTTATACCTTCAGAAAATAAATTTTCTGATCTATCCTTCTTTATCTGGATAAGACTTGTAAACCTCAAACCTCACTGTAATTGATGGAAGGACCTTCTGCAGTATGAAATACATTTTAATTGCAAACATGTTTTCTCTTATTATTCTCTAATTCATGTACATGTCTAAAATATGAAATGCATGAGAATAAAAAAGTAAGGATTTTTCACATGGTAATATTAATCTTTTCTTCCCCTTTTTTATGGCCTGTCATTTTTAAAAACATGTTTATTGGTCTGTTCAAGTGCAGAACTGCATTTACTGATAAGAGTGTGCACGGTTTGCTCCCCCTCTACATTTGCAACCTTCTGAATTGTGGCTTTCTGGTGTCTGTGTACACCCTGCCAGTAACTTCTGTTCAGTGCAGAGTCTCCGTAACTTGTGTACATGGAAAAGCTAGTTTGCTCTTTTGTTTCGCCAGTGGCTGCCACTTTAAAGATAAACAGGATCTCCTCCACCTTCCCCTTCCAGACCATGAGGTTTGGGAGGGCTTTAGTTGGACCTTAGCCTGATATTGACACCCTACACAACAAGCTGGGTACAGTGCTTTTGTGAGTACACTGCTGAATTATTTCTGAATTTTTTATGACAGTTGTTGCAAGGTATTCTGTTTAAATTATGGGGAACATGTAAAAGGAATTCTATCTGATAACTTCAGTTGGAGCCAATTTAAATGGACTTTTAAAAGTTTCAATGTTCCCTAACATTTCCTGTTAGAAGTGCAGACTTCTGGAAGAGGTCAGCTCCCTTTTAAGTCAACTTACAATGTTTAAAAATATAACTTTATGTGTGGCACTTGAAGACATAAGATCTCTTGGACATTATAATCAAAACATGTTTCTTGTGATGTGTCATTTTTTGTAAATAACCTAGCCAGGGTGCTACTTTGCCATTTAGGATACTCTGTACCTACTCTTCCCGATGCAAAGAACAGTTTTTTATTGCAGACCACTGTGAGTCGGGCCCTAAACTTGATTCTCTCACATCCCAAACTAGTGACCTAATCTTCAGTATATAGTGTGTGAGCACAATTTGTCTCTCAGCTTTCCCAACAAAAACTTTGTGGAAACAGATATGTCCCTGAAAAATGTTTTGGCTTGGATGAAATAGCATATTTCGATGAAATTTCATTTAGTTGAGAATGTTCTGACCCGCTCTAATTACAAGCCTCTGTTATATGCTGGTTACGACTTTGCCAAACATTAACGGGTTGGGCTGAAACTTTCAGTGATTGTTCTCTGCCTTAGGCTGAATGCTTTGATGGCAAAGGTTTAACCATTTTGTAGGCCAGAGAAACAGGGGCTCTTCCACAGCTGTGAAAGTAATACTCTGGTACCTCTAGTACTTGGATGAGGACCTTCAAATCTGAGAAGGAGAAAACGTGGTGTACTGAAGATGTTTTTTGCAGTTCTCATGGAGGTTCTTTTGACTTTAGCCTTTGATGGTCCCTATCTGGCAGTAAGGTAGCAAAACTTGTAGAATGATTTGCTGATAACTTTTTTCTGTTGCTTCGGCACTGATCATACTCTGTCTCCAAAGAACTGCCCCACGCATCAACTCCGCTAAATGCCCCCAGCTCTGAGGCTGAACGCAGAGGATGATGCATTGCCCCGTTGTCCTGGGAGAAGGTCAGGGTTGATGTACAGGGCAGTGAGGACTGCCACCGGTCCCCTTTGCTAAGTGGTATGGAAAGAAATTTTGCCTTGAAATTCTGAAATTGGAAATTCAATTCAAATTGAGCGATTGGACTAGGGATTCTCCAGAGGGTCGTTGCTGCCTCAGTATAACACTGTCTCAGAAAGAGCTTTTCTTTCTCCATTCTCTGGTTTCTGCTGTGAGCAAAACTTAGTGCCCTGTGTGTGGACTGATTATGTGAGTCATCCAAACCTGTACTGTAGGTACAGATAATGTGAGATTGGAGTATGCATTGTGCAACAGGGTAATTTTAATCTTCTGCCCTCTTCACCCCATCCCTTAAGAATATGAAAGAGATTTAATGAGGAAGTGTTTGATATTTAAAATTACTCTTGAGTTTAAAAAAAAGAAAAAAACCCTACTGATGCATCTTCACTGTTTCTTATAACAAGTCACTTTTTTTTTGTGAGCACAGGATCAGAAAGCTACATTCAGTAGAATGTTTAACTAAGTATTAGCTTCTGACATGAACAATGTAATTCAGTCACAGAAAGTGAAAGAACATTCAGATTTCCCTGGGGCGCTGCTTTACCAATATAAAGGCTAATCTACTAGTTTAGCAAGTTATGTTTTAATGTGTCATCCTCCAGTTTGGATTTTCATGAATCCACCTATTGAAGGCAGCATTTCACCTGCAGCTCTGAAAGCCTTACAAATGAGCCCCTAGTTCCTCATTTCCCAGAACCACAATAAAATCCTTCTGAGGTAATCACTCATAAATTGCCTTACACCAGTCTCAGCAATAAGCTATTTTTTTCACTTGCTGTGTCTACTCATTTCAGCTTTACAAAACATCTTTTCTCTACTTTGCACAGGGTGGCCTCATAGAGTTATGTCATGGAGCCCTGTGCAGGAGAAATTCCTCCCAGCGGCATCCCATGCTGCTGGTGGAAGATGGTTGGGACTCCATCTGCACCAGGACTTTGCTGGGCTGGCCTTTCACATGAGGGAAACTGCAGGATACAGCTTCCTCCAGCAGAAAAGGCTGGGGCTGGAGCAGAGCTCGTCAGAAGGTGATGGGGACTGATGCTGATCTGCTGCTGCCTTATGCCTGTGTGGTTTAAAGACTGGCTTGGGGTCTGGGAGATGATCTTACTAGCGTACTTTCAGTCTCGTGCAGCAGCTGTACAGAATGGTGTGGTAGTTGCACAAAACTCTCGTGACTGGTTTGTATACTGGTTTCAAAATGAGCTAACAAGAACAGTTCTTTGCTAAAATAAATACATTTAATTGGATCATGTTAAATCTGTCTTGGCTGTAACATGTTACAGCTTGATAACCTTTTCACTGCTTCCTGAAAATTTTTGCATTACTGTTATGAGAAGAAAAGGAGATTCACTTCTGAAAGAATTTTTGAGCTGAAACTGAAATTAGAGCTGATCTGGTATTTTCCATGAATTTTTCCTCATTGAACATGTAGTAGCTGAGAAATTGTATTTTTATGTGCAAAAATTTCAATTTTTTCTTGTTGTCAATTCAACAGTGGGAAAATTCAAAGAAGGCATTTGAATCTTTTGGACTGACTGCTCAAACTGAAAGTGATTCAGTTTGACATTAGTCTGCATCTCCTCACTGTTCTATACTATATGATAATAGCTAAGAATAAAAGATTCTACTATTTTCCCCTGTGGGGTGGATTTCCTTCCCTGCGGATTTCCTTCCTTTGAGAGGTTTCACCTCCTAAAATCCACCTTCAGACATCAGAGAGAAGGCTTACATCAAGGGACATGACTCTGGATAGTGACAAATGTGAGGAGTTTGTAGTGTTCAAGCACCTTTTCTTCTGTGCAGAGTGTCTCTGTAAGCAGGATCCACACAACCTGACAACATGAAGCAATTATTTATTGGGTAATGTGCAGAGCAGATAGCTGTGCTGTTCAGCTACTATGCTGAACACTAACATGCTTGCCTTCCCCATGAGACACTGATGAGATGGCAGTGGCAGGGAGGCTTGACGGCTGGTCCACAGAGGTAGTGAATTGCTCTATTCTACCTTCTGCTCTTTTTTTTTTTTTTTTTCTTGAGGTTTTACAGTTTTTCATGCCAGCACTTATCCTCTTGAATCTGTAAGCCGCTAACTATAATGATTTCAACAACTACCCTCTGTCTAGGTTTTCACTTTGCTTATCTTGCACAGCTTTGGTTCATGTATGTTCTCACACCTTAGCGACAATTTTCTCAGTAAAACTGTGCCAAGATCACACAGCTGTGCTCTACCAAACAAGGCCTTGGATTGCAGACTGCTAAGGGTCTGGGTATAATTCACCCAAAGTACAGTTCCCATGAGACATGTGATACTGCAGAGTGTTTCTGAGTTAAAATGGTCACAAAAGTTTCAGACACAAAAAAAATATTTAAACATCTGTTTTGGTTTTGAATGAAAAAGTTGCCCTACCTCTTGCAGAATGAAAGTTCAAATTTTTCATTTAGCTCTGTTTAAAACAGTACGAAATATTTGTGATTTGTTACTTCTTAAGATTTTACAGATCATACATGCAGAACAACAAAATGTACATATTTGTTACTCTCACAACTGAAACATATTTTCATGTTATGATTATAGATTTATCTCCTTAAAAAGGTGGCTCTGTATCACTAAGCATGAATCAGTTGAACAGCAGTCCATCCCAACAAGCAGGATGTTGGGCAAAAGTACCACAAGGCCTATATGGATGAACAAAGAGATCCTGGCAAAATTCAAAGATAAGAAGGAAGTGTAGAGAAGGTGGAAGCAGGGACAGGTAACCTGGGAGGAATACAGAGACACTGTCTGAGCATACAGAGTCAGGGTTCAGAAGCACAAAGCCCAGCTGGGATTTGAATGTGGTGAGAAATTTCAAAGGCAAAAAGAAGGGACACTCTAAGTACACAGGTGACAAAAGGAAGACTGATGAAGATGTGATTCTAGGGCTGAATGAGGTGGGGGGCATGTTGACACAGGACATGGAAAAGGCTGAGGTACTGAATGCCTTCTTCACATCAGTCTTCACTAGCAAGACTGGTCTTCATGAATCCCAGGCCCCAGAGACCAGGGGGATAATCTGGAGGAAGGAAAATTTACACTTGGTGGAATATGATCAGGTCAGGGAATACTTAAGCAAACTGGACATGCATAAGTTCATGGGCCCTGATGGTGTGTATCCACCAAATACTGAGGGACCTGGCTAATGTCATCATGAGTCTGCTCTTGGAAATCTTTGAATGATCATGGAGACTGGAAGGTATGTCTGAGGACTGGAGGAAAGCAAATGTCACTCCTGTCTTCATGAAGGGCAACAAGGAGGACCCAGGGAACAACAGGCTGGTCAGCCTCACTTCAATCCCTGGGAAAGCAATGGAGCAATTTATCATGGAAACCATTTCCAGGCACATGAAGGACAAGAAAGTAATCAGGAGTAGTCAGCATGGATTGACCAGGGGGACATCATGCTTGACAAACCTGACAACCTTCTGCCTGGCTTGATGATTTCTCCTTGCTTTTGCCCTCTGATTCCATTTCCTTTCCATGTATGAACATTTTTCATGCTCACTATATCCGCTGAATCATTTGTTTTCCTACTCTCTCTCCCAATTACCTATGTTTCTCCGAAGCAAAGTGAATCCTTTGTACCATATTCTTCATTCGTTTTCCACAGCATTGGAATATTCATCCAAAATATTCCTTGGCACTTGTTTAACAGATGGAGACTTATTAATTCAGATTTGTTCCTACTAATCATTCCTTTTAACAATCTTTCTACAATAATTCCAGCAAAAACGTAATAAAAGCTGCTTTAATCTTTGTACTCCACAACCTACCCATCAGCAAAGACTTTTAATCCTCCTAGTGCTGTGTGTCTGATCTGCTTTGTTTTCTCTCTCATTTTTTTGCCTATTTTATGGCCATTGCAAGGACTCTCACCCCATATCAACACTGGAAAACAGTGCCAAATGACCTGCCAAACCTTGTGTCCATACAACATAATGCTTTCACTCACCAAAAAAGCATAAATTTAAAATTTTTGTGGAAATGGTCCGTGGTGTGGATTTGGGTGTCCTTATATAAGTAGTCACGTTGACCCACCTGAGGTAACTAATGCACTGAGCTACATTATTCTAAGAAAATGTGACAGTGAACATAACAGAAACATGCAAATCTGGAGATAGCCTTACATACAACAGAACACTGAAATAGCGAATTAGTACCACATCTTTGGCCAGCTAGCACACTCAGAACAAAATATATACCTCTGCCTATTTTATTTTTTTAAATCAATCATAGAACCATTAAATAATTCAGGTTGACAGGGATCTCTGGAGTCTATCTACTCCAACTCCCCACTCAAAGTCAACTACATCAGGTTGCTGTTGGGATACAAGGGACAAAGTGTTCACTGAGAATACTGACATACTGTTCATCACCTAAAGTATATGCAAAAGTGTGAGCATTAAAATAATTATAATACATGATCTAGGTCCAAAGCCTATTGAAGGTTAGTGAGGCTATTTCTGTTCTACTAAAAAAAACAGAGCAAGGGCACAGACTTTTATGCGCATCTGACCATACAGTCTGAGCTTTTAGCATTTTTGACCAGTTCACTTATCCAAGATTCCATTTTTTAATTCACTCCCTTTTCTGTCCAAGCAGAGAAATTGTCCTTGAATAAGGAAGGAGAAAGAAGATGCAGCAGCAGAGAGCAATGACTTTAGCAGCTCCTTAGCACCAAGAAAAAGCTAGAAAGGCCTGTGTTATCTTCTTACTCTGCAAGGAAAGTGCTCTTGTTCTAAATCTTTCAAGGAGTTGCAGTCTAGTACAGTCACATGGAATCATAATTCATATCATGAAGTCAGCAAAGATACTAGTGGAGTAGAATATACTACCTGTTGTGAAAAAAAAAGCATCATAAATTAGCACAACAAATGTTTTTTTCTCATAAATCTGGAATCATACTACTGATGGCATTTGCTTTACCTCCTCCATGTACAGCTCTTACAGTTGTCTCTGCAAAATCATGCCTATGACTTACATATACGTCTACTTCTCTGTTGCTTTGGTAACATCCATCATCCTCTAAATTCTACAGGTTTTATCAAAACATGAGCTCTCCATTTTTGAACCTTTCTGTCTTTAAAGCTACAGGGATGCTGGTACTTCATTATATATTCTATTCATGTATAGTGTTTCCAGCTTCTTTCCAGCACGTCACTTTATGAGGGAATTGTTTCCTACATTTTCCATGGAAACCCTTTTTAAAGTGAGCATTACAATCTTTTCTCTTTGCTTCACTTATGCAATCCTGATGTTGTTTTCCATTACATGGAGAAAACTAGCTATACTAATCTTGGGATATTGAATAGAAAATGGTCCAAAACACTATTTATTCAAGTGGAACGTCTACAGCTTCTATGTGTAATCTGTGTTTTCATTCCTACTCAAAACCAGTGCTTCTATTTGTTTACCCATGCAAACCTTTACCATGTACATTTTCATCCCAGGCAGAAGTCACTGGGGAGTTGGGAGTACTTTTCATGGATGTGTGAGCTATTCAGTCTGGTAACACGATGTACAGATGTGTCAGAGACACAGAAGACAGTTGGTTTTAATAGCTATATTTTGCAAAATCTGAGGAACAGTGATATGGATGTCACAGATGAAGAGGATAGTATAACCTTAGTGACTGATTTATTCCAAGTAAGTATGTTCATTTTGTTTTGGTTTTTAACTTTCATTTAGGCTTTTTCTTTATATATTATGGGCATCTCACAAAGGGACTTCAGTAAGTAGGTTAAATCAAGGGGGAATTTGCTTAAATGTAAATAACAGCATGGATCTCTAAAATGTTTAGTCTAAGCTGATGACATGAGTGATAACTGTACGGTATTTCTCTCTGAACCACAAAAGTTTTGGTAGTTACACAAATCTTTGCGTTAAAACATTTTCTTCTCCATTGAAAATAGGGAAGGTGCTATTTTGGCTTGATCTGTTACCTCTTATACATTAAAAATATTCATACCTGCTTTATTTGTAAAGTTGTTTATTCAAAAATATTAATTGAAAAAAGCAATTTAATCTTTTATAGTAAGACAGAGCTCTCTACTTTTTTTGAAGTGTACGTGAGATAATAGCTGTTCACTCAGTAAGAATGAACCTTCCTAGAAATGTTCACATTTTGTTTCACTTTTGTAAATAATAGGAATTTACGTTTCTTTGTACAGATTATTTACATTACTCTGTACACTGTAACAGAATATCTAAAATATACTGGAATATTCCTGACAGCTTAACATATTATACTTAACCAAAATTCTTGTCCAAGAGAGGCTGAAATTCATTAAACAATGACTAACATTTATTTATTCTGTAAGTTAAACAGAAAACGAAGAAAGACAAAACTCATAAAATGTTTGTACAAACTTGAAGATTGAATGCAATCTCAAGAAATATATTTTAAAGATTTCAAAAGATATCTGTGGTAAATGGCAAGATTAAGTCTGACATCTACAGGGCCATGTGGCTCACCCTGCTGTTGGTGTCTTTGGTAGCATCTCCTTCTGCACCAGAGTAGTTCCCACATCTCTCTTTGAAATGCAGTTGGACACGGATGCTGCAGTGTAGTAACTGGTTGCAAGTTCACCAGTGTAAGCACCTGGCATATTTGGTGTAGGACCTGAAGTGTAGTTTTGAGTGTTTGAACCTGGGGAAAGATTGAGCAGTACTTAGGTCTTTAGGCATCTCTAGTTGGGTTTGTTCAGGCTTTGGCTCCTCAATTAAGACCCTTGAGGTGTGCCAGCATGGTGTTCCCCTGATATCACAAACAACTTCACCGGTGGTGTTTTCTCATTGTCCTCTCATAGTTTCTGCTCCATAAATGAAGGTCAGTTGCCCCTTCTGTCATAATACACATTGTAATAGATGTCATACAGTCCCATTTCACTGTAAAAATTAGTCAGTCCATAGCAATTCCCAGGAATAGCCTACATCTTACCCAGTTGTAGAATAGCTGCTAATGTGATATATCCCTTAAAAAAAAAAAAGTCCAAGGATGTAACTGCTTTATCAGATACAAGGAAATATTCCAGCAACCACAGGGCAGTACTGGTATTGTTGCACAAAGCAGTGGTGACAGATCCAACAGGGGAGGTTCAGACTGGACATTAGGAAAAAAATTTTCACAGAAAGAGTGGTCAGACAGTGGAATAGGCTGCCCAGGGAGGTGGTGGAGTCACCATCCCTGGTTGTGTTTAAGGGTCATTTAGATGAGATGCTGGGGGATATGGTGTAGGGGAGAACTTTGTAGAGTAGGGCTGATGGTTGGACTCGATGATCCCAAGGGTCTTTTCCAACCTGAATGATTCTATGATTCTATGTCGAAGGAAAATTACTT
Source organism: Strix aluco (assembly GCF_031877795.1). Classification (NCBI taxonomy): domain Eukaryota; kingdom Metazoa; phylum Chordata; class Aves; order Strigiformes; family Strigidae; genus Strix; species Strix aluco. The sequence goes on along the minus strand of NC_133932.1, from coordinate 32,714,356 downwards.
CGTACTGCACCAGGTGCAGTGAAGGGTGAAGTGGAGAATGAGGAGAAGGAGGGGGTCTAGGGAAGATCTACACTTCACAGTGGAATACGATGCAGAGACCTTGATGGGGCCTTTTAGCTGAAGCACCATGCAGGCTTGTTGTGGTGGAGTAGGAACAAACTACACAGATCGGGGAGGGGGATCCCTATTGTGCTTTTGCTCTGGACTCCACATGTGCTGCAAGAGGGTCCAGCCTGTCCCTGCCATGCAGATATGTCCTAGGATGGCCCAGCTGAGTGGACAAATGCAGGGAGGATGCATGTTTGCTAGTATTGGAGAAGTAAGGGGTAAGAAGGGAAAAGGACCTTTTAATCAGAAGACAGTACTGGCAGAAGAACAAAAGGGCCCATAAAGAAAATTTAGGATTGACATTTGCAAGCCTTTTATTAAAGAGTAATTTGAATTTTGGGGACATTTTGGGCAAAGGGGGGCATCTAACTTGTTTTTAAACTTAATTCTGGGAATTTATTCAAGTGATTTTGTGTCTCGGGTGCCTGGATATGTCTTGATGTGGAATTAAGTTTACTCCCCTACTTGGAGTGTGGAGATAAGTGATGCTTATCTTTAGTGATGATTTACCTTACCTACTTGGCAGCAAGAAGTCGTTGTATGGTTCTGTGGATCATTTTCTTTTTGCAGTGGGAACAGATAGATATTTGACACCTGGCAGTGACCAACTGTAGATGTACATGTGCATTTGTGTTCTCATCTAACAAGAAGAAAAGCAGGTTATGCCATCCTTGTATTGCCATCACCAAGAAAAAAGAATAAGAAAAGAGAAAAAAATCTGGAGCTTTTAAAATCGTTACTTTTATAGCAGCATTTTCTACTTCTTTCTCTGGTAATCAGCAACAAGAATTTCAGAGAAAGAGTATGACAGGAAGAGTGGAATTAACTATGTTCTGAGGGGACAGAAGGGGAAGAAAAACCTTATCCAGGGCTCCTATATGTACGGTTATAAAAATGAACAGACTGAACTGAAGTTTAAATAAAATAAATGTGATTGAATTGCACATCAGGAAAGAGAGGGAGAAGGTGTTAATTAATGATCTGGGAAACTGGTAGCTCCTTCAGCTTAACAGTTTTTATTTTTAAAGTTTTATTTTGTAGTGCGAGTGATTTGGTGGATCATAAAAACACAAATAAAACCTTTTGGAGGGATATTTTTATATATCTGTATATTTCCAGCTTTTTATTAGAACTTTGTGTAAATAATAAGTAAGCTAGTCTAGGCTGTTTGCATTGCATTTCAGTCTTAAAAACCTAAGAAAAAAGTATCTTTTGTTATTAGGATTTAATCTACATATCCTGTTTATACTTCCTTTTGGAAAAAACTCATCGAGATAGCCATGTTCATTGTTGTAATTCTCTTTTATTTTATGAGACTCATGAAGCACTTTAATGGACCTCAACAGCTATGGTGTAAGAAAAGTTGCATTCACTACAGCCACCCTTCTTCCTACATGGAAGGACCTTTCTCTTTGACATAATTCAGCATGTCCACACTAAGTCAAAGCAGTTTCTATTAGGTATACTGTTTTTGTGAATTGTTTTTAAATGGCTATATTGGAATTTCCAAGCCACCTACCACATTAGTGTTTACATATTGCGTAAATCTTCCACATCAGCTCTAAGCACCTACTTTAGCTAGCAGGCTAGGTTTTCTGAACTATCATCTATCAACTATCAGTAGCCTGATTCTCTCCATCGATTGCAGAGGAGCAGCAAGCATTGTGCTTGGCAGTCCCGGGAGCCTGCGGTCTCCCTGAAATTCTCTGTGTGCATATTTCCTGCAGAACTGCATGCAGGGCAGATTGTGGGAAACAGCTTGTCCCAGGCCATGCTGAATCATTTTCTGGTTTTATGAGACGAGATAAATCGAGGGACAAGTGTATTTATTTAAGCACAGGGTCATAAAGACTCCTGTTATGGTTTCTCTCTGACACCAATTTGTATCAGCCTGTACTGTGGGGTAGTCTGACTGCACATACCGGGGCTGTTGATGCAAGTTACTGTCCTGTGTGCTAAGGATAGCACCATGGATAAACGTGTCTCTGGACCAGATCCTGGCACTTCGCATCTGACACTTTAATGTCTCAACTGTAACTAAACCACTCTCTGAAGGTATCCATTTCTTTTCACTAATTACAGAGTGAGTCTAGAAGACTAGCTTTTAGGAGAGCTAAAATTAGGTGAGCCCCAGCCTTTCTGCATAATTAGATTCATTGGTCACAGTAGGACTCTTCATGGGATAAACTGCAGCTTTGTGTGAAAAGGGTATCAGAATTAGCCATTTTTCTGAGAAATACGACTGCATTTCTGTCAGTGGCCCGGTTTGGCCAGAGATTGTAGGACTCCTTTGATCAGTATCGTGTCAGTTGTCCACAACATGCCTCTTTCATGAATGAAAACAGGGATGTGGAGCACCAGAGTGGCAAGTCCCACATGGCACTGTAGCGGTTCAAGAAGATGTAGCTCCACATTGAACTTGTGGAAATAAAATTATGTGGGTTTTTTTTTTTAATGGTTGAAATATTTGAGAACATTTCTATTTACATTATACACAGAGACAAGTGGTAAGGAGAGAGGGATGGAGAAAGATCTTGTGTTGTTCCAGTGCAGTAATGATTGTCAAAATGATGTAATTCTCTGCAGGATGGAAATTCCCTTTGTTTTTACAAGCCAGATCCTCTGAAAATCTGATGTTAACTTTAGTGATGGATACACACTGCCTTATTTTAAAGTTCTTGTTTGCCTAAAGTGGAATCATAATATTGCATAACTTCCATTTTTGTGGTTTAGTAAAGATAACCCTTTTATTCCTGTTATTAAAAGCTGAATTATTAACACGAACAAGAAATTCTTTCAAGACTAATTATAGGAACAGCAGGTTAATCTGTCAGGTTTCTACAAATGTAATTAGTTCCAGATGAAAGTGTTTAAACACAGTGGATTGGGGAGGGTGATGCACCGTAATTCCACACGAATCCTTAGGTCACTGTTGGTTTACACTGGACAGACATCTGGTCCCTTCTGCTTTTGCTGCTTCTCTTCTTTTTCCATAGATATTTTCTTTTGCCTTTTTATAATTCATCATTAACTGGTTAAACTTAATCAAATTCTTAGATGCCAGAACATGAACTGTCCTCAGTGTGAACAAAAAGTATATGGGCTCCTTGATGCACTTTTAAACTTTTCAAGAGCCTGGGCAATTCTCAGGCAGGTCATGGGAAACCCTAATTTGCATTTTGCATGGCTCATGATGGGTTTTTGAGCAAGGGTTAATTTTGCCCTTTAGAATATTTTATAACTTTTTGCCTTTGTAGTATTTGGAAATAAAATGATGTAATTACAGCTGCCAATAGTATTGTTCTAGTGCTGATAGAGTGATAATGACATGGTCTGAAATCTTAAGCAACTGGTCAGACTGCTGTATCCATCCAAGCCTCCTCGCAAGGCAGCTCTTTGCCCCCTGCTATTATCTCATAGAGCAATATTGTACTGATACCGCAAGTTACTTGTGTAATAGCAATCATGGCTTCCAATACATCTACCATGTAGTTACCACACACTTAACACAAAATACTGCATTTTATTTTGTGGTAATCCAGTAAGTGAATCACACTGCCAGGCTGTGCAGAAAACCAGTGTTACATATTGGAAGCAGAGAACATCTGGTGGTTTTTTGTGGGAAAAAGATGATCTGATAAGAGTGAGATATTCCTCCAGAACTGTTCTTTTCTTCTTTTGCAGCTTAAAACATCTATCTCTGCTTTACTTTAACCTGTTAGCTACCACAGACATAGACAAACCTCCCATGTACCAAATTTACAGTATATAACATACAGGCACTCCACAAGTTCCAAAGGAATATTGTATAAATCTAGTTTATTCTTAAATAAAAAGAGCATTAATTCAGCAGCCAGCTGTCTATGGCTGGAAAGAAAGGATGGATCCACATCTGGTTTTTGCATGTTTGTTCCAATCCCCTGTTTTAGTGGACAGAGGGACTTTTTATATTCCAGTTAATTTCATTGTCCACTTCTTTTCCTGGGCCCAGTGGTCATCTACATTTGGGAGCTAAGGAAGTGGAGACTGAAAGTTACATGCATGTGTGTCTTAATTTAGAAAAAATATTTTTGAGGGTGTGTTTTAAACGTAGTGTATGGAGTTCTTAAACAGAATAGATTTTGGTGATTTGAGGACTTTCTGGAGGTGAGAACCCAGGTGAGGGGCATCATCCGTACTTCTCACCAGGCCATGATGCTGCAGCCCTTTTTATATAGGATAGTGCATTCAGTGATCCAGTATGCTGTAGGTGTAATACATGCTTGAGTTGTAATGTTTCTCTCCATAAATAATATGAAACAGCTGTTTTAATGGAAAATTACATATTTTCCTTCACCTAGAAAATTCAAATATTTTTAATTTTATAACATAGCAGTAGAGATGTTCTCTAAAATTCTGGGGATCCAGATTTTCCTGGGCCAAATTCTGAGTTCATCTAGTAGGACCTGTTCAGCCTACAGTGAAGTCTAGTTCACCTCTCAGGAAACTTGTGGAATTTCATGGGAGCTGCTGGGGGTGGATATGGGCTCCTTTCATGCAGCTCATTCAGCTACACAGGGGACCCTGTCAGCTACCTGAGGTCACAGTGATTTCATTGACACCTATAAACACCACATTGGCACCAGGATGTGAGGATTATCAGCTGCCACCTCCTCTTCTAACCATAATGACAAAATTACTTTAGTTAACATAAGTGTCTCTCATTTTTTACAAATATATTGTACCCAATTCTGGCTACAGACAGTGAAGCCAGGGGGATTTTCTGTCTGTATTGGAGAGTAGATTAAGATCCACTGTGTTAAAGTAAACTGATAGCTTCAATTATTAAACGCAAATACTTGGCCAGGCTTTAGTGAAGGAGGCCATTAAAGTTTCTGAGATCCTTTTTATTTTGGTTACCAAAGCCTGTTTCCAAGAGCCAGTGTCTGAATCCTGTTAAAGCAGAACTTTCCATCATTTTCCATTAAAGAAAAAAAGTCTGGATTGGGCAGTATTACCACCGCACTCAGACTTCTGCCAAAGCCTCCGCTTGGACTGCACAGCTGCCTTTAAGACATTTGAAAAGCAAGTCCTTCCCTGGTATATCTGAAATCCCTCCCTTTTCAAGCAAGGCTCCTATTTCTTCTGGAAATGCAGCAAGAGAACTCTTAAATATGAAACACTAGTGTGTAAGACCAGATTTAAAAAAATTACTTGCACGCCTTAAATGGGGCTTAGTGGGATATAAGACTCTGAAGTACAACACCAAAATTACCCAACCCCTCTTTCAGCTGCCTATATCAAATCACAATGCCTCCTTTGTTAAGCTGACAATTCCCATGCTGGACATCTGAACAGAATGGCAGAGGATAGTGAGGAGGACCCTGGCTGGGTGGACATCCTCTGGATGTCCCTTGCTCACAGGGACAGTGTCCAACACAAATACAGTCACTACTGACAATTTTTTAAAACATGGTGCCTGGAGGAGTAGGTGCTCATCACCTGCTCCTGCCCGGCATCCAGAGCACAGAGCAAGGTATGGGAAGAGATCAGTCTGATCTGGTCTTCAGCCAGTGTGTCTGCCACCACTTCTCCCACCCCAAGATCACTGCACTGCCCTGCTAGCCAGGCTGCAAGGTGGCTCTTCCCTTTCCACAGGTTTGGGCCACAGATCAAAATAGGGGAGAATATGTGAGGGGGGACAGGGCTGTGACAAGATCTGCATCTGTCCTCTATTCCAGCACCAGTCTCCCTCTCTTAGGAGACCTGTGCTGAGGGACTAGTCACTTCCAACTGCAGTCAGCACCAAAAATATGAATATTAAACCAGACAACCACAACGTTAAGAGGCAGCAAAGGTGGTTAAAAACAGCTTTGCCACTGTGGAATTTAACTCGTATGATCAGTTGGTAGTCTAAGAGAGAATTGTGGGATGGAACAAACAATGTTGGATAAGGGCAGCAAGAGGAGCCACAAGCTCTATTTGAGTTTTTATTTTTTGTTTCACAAAGAGGCTCTAGACAAATGTATGTTTTCTAAGCACATGGTGATTAGTATAACCCTACCATAGATAGCAGAGGAGCCCCACAGATCTAAAATCTCACACCTGAAGTAGATAGTTATATTTGTTTAGTCTGAATTTCAGCTACATGGCATCTTCTCTAAGGCAAATCCCAGATGCTTTCACACTTGGTCATACCTCTTTTCCCATATACTTCTTGTTCTGAAAGAAATGTTACTTCCACCTTCCAGCATGTTCATCAGTGTTATTTCCTATGGCCAGCATCTCCCTGGCAGTGGCAGATGTACATCTCTTCCAAGACATTAGCTGTCTACATGTCTCTAAATGCAGATGACAGAAAGTCACCTGAACTTTCAGTGTCTTGGTGACTAAGGGTGACTAAAATGAAAGCAAAGAAGTACTTGTGCTTGCTGTTTCTGCTTACCCACTGATCTCGGTGTGAGCAAAACCATGGGTGTGTTAGATGCAGTGCTTGTCCAGGAAAAAAATAATGCAATTCCAAATTTTAACAAGAATTGAAAAGAAAGTTCAGTTTCATCATGAAGAACCATGATTGCAAACTGAATGATTCCTTTTTTTTTTTTTTTTTTTCCAGAGGTACTTGGTTCACCCAGCTAAATACAAAGAGCATATTTTAAAGCTGATGGATTTGTTTCAGCTGGCATTTTGTTGATAACTCGTAGATCCCAGCTTGATTACTCTGTAAAATACTCTTTCTCAGTGCTGATGTGGTCTGAAAAAATAGGTTATGTATCTTAAGCACCTCAGGCAATAAAAATAAGAAAATAAATTACACACCTTTAGGTATAAAACATAAGTGCCAATAAATCATACTGTTGTCCCTCCTCATCTACCCTACCAAAAACGTTATTGTTGCTGTTGCTAGCAATAACTATTAATTGATTTGGTCCAACAGCTTCCATTTGAAGCATCTAGTTTAGCCAGTTCCTGGGCTGAGTTTTTCAGGCCTTTTCCATGGATTATGATTTATTCTTTTTTCATTTGTGATTGTTACAGTAGAAAAGGAGTAAGGGTGCTGATGGTGTCTGTTGGGCAGTACCCACGCAGAGACAAGCTGCTGCCAGTGTGCTCAGACATCCTGGATTGAGCCCTCAGCTGCAGGCGAAGGCTCCAAGGTAGGCTGATGGTGTAATGTCTGTGCCATCCACTCTTTCTTTGCACCTGAGTTTTCCACCAGTGAAACAGAGCTAGCAGCATTACTTCTGTCCTTGATTTTGTCATAAACTCTGCGAGTTGTTAACAAGGAGTTATTGCCTTTTCATGTATGTTAGTGTGCTGTGCTGAGACCCCTCTAAACCTCATCATGCTGCAGCAGTGTGCTGTTTGTGATGGCTCAAGGAGGAAAATAGAGGAAAAGTTGTTTCATACTGGTGAAATGCCAGGTTTCTTCAACACAGTTTTCTATAGAAATCTAAAATTCTCATCAAATTCCAACATTTTTCCCCTTGGTGGGTATCTACCCTCCACACAGCAGAGTTTGGGTTGTAATAGGGAAGAAGCATATATCTTATTGGTTATTACTACGTTAGCTGAAATGGGCACTAACAGCAGATCTATGAAGATAGAGAGAGTCTTTTCTTAAATTTTGCATTTAGAAGGCTTAGCTGCTCTTTTTTTTTTTTTTTTTTTTTTTCATTTTCTTTCATAATGCTTCCTTTTTGGTACAAAGAAGATCACTCTTACAGAGCCCTTAATGCAACCTAAAATTAGGTTTTCATTTTATATTGAGGCTTCTGAATGTAATGGTTTCCCTTTCAAGAGTGTGAGATAGACAGCAAACTGTCTTGGGATTTGTGGACACTTAGGATCTTTGAAGAATTGCTCATCCTAAATCAGGAATTAGAAGCCTAATTTAAGGTACTTTTACTTTTTTTCTTCTAAAGCATGGCCCAAGACTTTCAGTGTGTAGAGCAGATGTCCTGAAGATTATTTTTTATTAATGTTACTCAGTTATAACTAAATTTCACTGTCAGGCTACAAAGAAACCTATGAGTTTCCTGTGTAAACCGTATGTAAACTTGGCTAGTTAGGAAGTATTCACACCTTCAGAGTACAGAATGTGTTGCTAAAAGATCTCTATTAAAATCTTCAGTTTATTAAACTGACAAATGGTAGGAAACTTTCAGACCTCAAAAGCTATGATATCATTTCATTTTAAAATAACCCCACCAAAATCTCACAGTGTGAATGTAACTAAATCTGTACATGTGTCATTGCAGGCAGCACCTCACGTTTGGTCATCATTAGTTGTGTTGTGTTTAAATCAAAGCCTTCAAGGCCTGCGAAAGTAAAAAGGGAGAACCTGAAACCTTCCATTTACAGTTCTCAGGGATTAACGTTTATTCATGAGTTTCAGTGCCTATATCTTTTCATGGATTTTAGATAATAAAGAGGCAACTTGTGAAAAAGGTGGCGTTCCCCCCTTGCACCTGCAGTGGTGACACTTTACATGGTGCATGTACTTATTGCTTAGATGTTTAAAACATCGTCTAATTAATGCATATTGCTAGCCAGGTATCTTAGTGCTGCTTATACAGTTGCCATTTTATTGCTTAGGTCATTCCACTCCTGTTTTAATTCAGTAAAAGCTCCTGTATCATCCCTGCTGGTCTGGTTTAGGGCTCCCATTCAGCAGTGCATTAGCCAAGGTGACTAGGCTCAGCTTCTTTGCTCCCTCTGCTCTCACACAGTCAGTGTCAAGTGCCTTGACCAGTGTTGTTGTCTGGTGGAGAGGAGAGAGGAGGCACAGGGTACTCCCTACAGGCTCCTGATGATAAGGCAGGCAGGTTGGAGCAGGGCATTTTGCATACAGCAGTGCAAGAAGTGAGGTGAGCAGAGCCCTGTTTTGCAGGAGCACCTTTCACTGCCTTGGATCAGTCCAAGTGTTGTTTTATGCCATGGCAGGAAAGATAACACTTGGATGCTATACCACTTGGATTCACACAAGTCTGTGGGACCGGATGGGTTGCACCCAAGGGTGCTGAAAGAGTTGGCAGATGTGCTCACCAAGCCGTTTTCCATGATTTACCTGAAGTCATGGCTAACTGGGAAGATCCCATTGGAAAAAGGGAAAAGCTGTGGATATTGTCTACCTGGATTTTTGAAAAACATTCGACACAGTTCCCCATAGAATTCTCATAGAAAAACTGGCAGCCCATGGCCTGGATGAGCAAACGGTCTGCTGGGTCAAGCGCTGGCTGGATGGACGGTCCCAGAGAGTGGTGGTCAATGGAGCTAAATCCAGCTGGCGGCCAGTCACAAGTGGTGTTCCTCAGGGCTCGGTGTTGGGACCATTTCTGTTCAACATCTTTATTGATGATCTTGATAAGGACATAGAGTGTATCATTAGTAAATTTGCAGATGACACCAAGTTAAGTGGGGGTGTCGATCTGCATGAAGATAGGGAGGCTCTACAGAGAGACTTGGATAGGTTGGATCAGTGGGCCAGCATTAACGGGATGAGCTTCAACAAGGCCAAGTGCCAGGTCCTGCACTTGGGCCACAACAACCCCATGCATCGCTACAGGCTTGGGGAGGTGTGGCTGGAGAGCTGTGTGGAAGAGAAGGATCTGGGGGTTCTAATTGACAAGCAACTGAACATGAGCCGGCAGTGTGCCCAGGTGGCCAAGAAAGCCAATGGCATCCTGGCTTGTATTAGAAGTAGTGTGACCAGCAGAAGTAGGGAGGTGATAGTCCCCCTGTACTCTGTACTGGTGAGGCCACACCTGGAGTATTGTGTCCAGTTTTGGGCACCTCAATACAAGAGAGATATCAAGGTGCTGGAGCGAATGCAGAGGAGGGCCATGAAGCTGGTGAAGGACCTGATTGAAGGAGCTGGGACTCTTTAGCTTGAGGAAGAGAAGGCTGAGGGGAGACCTCATCACTCTCTACAACTACCTGAAAGGACATTGTAGAGAGGTTGGTGCTGGTCTCTTCTCACAGGTAATTAGTGACAGAACAAGAGGGAATGGCTTTAAACTGCACAGGGGAGGTTTAGACTGGATATTAGGAAAAAAATTTTCACAGCAAGAGTGGTCAGACAGTGGAATAGGCTGCCCAGGGAGGTGGTGGAGTCACCATCCCTGGATGTGTTTAAGGGTCGTTTGGATGAGATCTTGGGGGATATGGTGTAGGGGAGAACTTTGTAGAGTAGGGCTGATGGTTGGACTAGATGATCCCAAGGGTCTTTTCCAACCTGACTGATTCTGTGATTCTGTGTGATAAGGATGTCTGACAGGGAAGCCTCCATGCTGGAGGGTCAGAGAGTCGTTCTGCTATGCTGTACCCTTGGGCTTCTGAGAGATATAGCATGAAATCTTGGACTCAATGTGGCAGGGGTTTTGTGTTGTGCTACAGAACAACTCAGAGTGTTTGTAAACCCCATCTGTCGAGGATGACAGAGATTAAGCATCACATCTCTGAATACAATTTGGAGTTGTTTGTTGGAGACTAATGTGAAAAAGAAACTTTTTGGAAAATGCCAAGATGAAACATTTTAGCCAAGGAAAATGATTCATTACTTTTGAAAATGTCTCCCCATGTTTTTTAGCCAAACTACGTAGGCAGCATGACCGAATCTCACAAAATAACTTTGTCACCCAAGTCCCCCAGAATTTTTCAGTTGTTGACCTTTTTGTTGCCCAACTCACTTTCTCTACAGAAAGAAATAATCCTTCCTACAGATCCAAAATGTCTGAGCAATGCCAAGCTATAAATACCACTGTGACAGGCGCAGTGTAAGACAGACTAGAACGAGTTGTTGAACTGGTATTTCTGAATCTTGTAAGTTAAAGGGCATGGAAAGGCACCTCTTTATGGCAATGAAACATCCTCCTAATCTAATCTATGAAGGATTTACTCATCATTTCCATGGAAAATGCATAGATTTTTCAGATCAAAGATATGTCAAATAAAAATGACATCCCAGTGGATTCAGGGATAACTTCGTGTGTCCAACAGCAACATGATCATATATGAAATGCAGTCAATAAGAGAAGTAGTACGTTGCCAGATAAACTTTCTAAAGAGCTAATTGGTGCTGCTTGGAAAATATCTTCCATTGCTTAGCTTTACTTGTTTACTTTCTAAAGAGGAGGAGAAGTAGAATAAAGGGTTTACATATCTTTTTTTCATCAAGAAAAAAAAATTAGTGTTTTAAAGAAAATAATACAATTCAGGCGCTTCCCATGAATAAGTACTTCATTCCAGTGTTAAACATTAAGGAAATGAAGTACAAAATTAAGTATTAAATAAAGGAAAGAAAGTTTATTTAGTGCTGTAGCAGGATTTGTTTGCTCTTGGTTTCACAAAGAAGTCTACAACTTATTCCTATTTGTTTGTAGAGATGCCTGTGTCTCCTCATAACTAGGTATATCTCTAGTAGCTATTCACAGACAGAGGTAGCCACAGCCAGTCTTTGAAAATATCTTGCTCCTTGTAACTATTTGATCCTGTAATTGTCTATAAAAGCTTGGATCCAGTGCTGGCACTGGGAATATTTTATTGCTCACCAAGGAGCACTTGTGGCTATGTTTTGATAGCCAGGTTTGTGGTTCTGGAAAAGTTCAGGATTCCAGGAGGCCATCAGTGCAGTAATATTATTGTATCTTTTTTAGTGAAAAAGAGGAAAATACTAGAGGCTAGTGAAAGAAGTGAAACATCCATTGGTAATAATTATCAATAATAAAAGAACATCTATGGAATAAAATTTATAGTGTAAAACAGTGAGTGTCATCTTTACTTTACTTTCACCAGCTGAAGATAACAGCTGAAGGTATAGAACTCACATGATGAAATATAGCAATAAGCATCACAGTTTTTAATTCTAGAACAACCACCAGATTATATTATCAGCATCATAAATTTTTCTCTCTTGCAATGCTGCAAGGTAGTCCACTGATTCTGGATGAGAAACAGAATTGAACACAGTCATATTCTGTAATGAGGACAGAGATTTAAACAAAATTCTGTTCATTTTGTCACCATAGATTTCAAGCTGAATTCTCAGCTCAGGAATTCTGGAAAAAAAGAGTCACACTTTCACTGCATTTGACAAATACTGGAACATGTTTTAAAAGTCTGGCTTATTTAACATTCAGGCATCTTATTTACCAGAATAACTGACTTTATTCATAATAGTATCATAAAATTACTTATGAACTTTCTTACAAAATTATTTATCTGGAGTACCAGGACATTAACAACTAATATACACTGTTCCAGAATGAAATTTTACTGAAAATGTAGAAAATAATCTCTGGGGAAGGGACAGGAACTCAGACCCTCTGAGGTTTTTTTTAAAGTCTATTCAGTCTGATTGTATATATTGTATATTACATATATATATCTTATATATTACATATATATTTAGGTATATTCAGTCTGTTCCAGCTTCAGACTCATACTACTTTTCTGCGTACTTGGACATAGCCAGCGTGTCTTACACTTCTCTTGTTACACTCTTTTATATTTAATGCTCTTTAAATTGCTGAAGACCACACTAACAAATCCTTCATTCACACCCATTTTATGCATCTTCAATCCTAATTTGTACACTCATCACTATGGTACTTGAGTGATTCCCAAGTGATATATTTAATAGCCATCATGAATACTTATCCTCTTAAAGGGAGGATATGTGTGTAGCACAGTGATTATTTTGTTTTATTATAGATGATGGGTGCCATTTATCATGAGAAAAGGTATGTTTTTCTCATATGTATGACAAAAAAAGGAAAATAACTGTGATGTATGCTATCACACTTGGAAAGGACACGATGACTCTTCTGATGGAAAAGGTTTCTAATAGCTCCTCAATCACACTGAACTTTTTTTAATAGCTGTGAGGTGGACCTTACAAATTAATGGGACATACCACTGTGGGCAGCTCTGCACAGTCATTTCCCACTCTGCCCAAATTTTAAAACAGCTGATGGCAAACTGACTTTAATCTGGCCACTGTGCTGGGCTCATGAGCACTTAGAGAGAGTAAGGGTATATTGGTGAGGCTCAGCACCACACTATTACAGATGTACCACTGTTGACTCTTAAATGTATCTATATTACAATATTTTACACTGATTTATTCAAGCTAATGATCTATGACTAAGCAAAGTTAGGTATTACCAAGGATGTTACATTATGCATTACAGTTTGATATGTAATGACTATTGTTGGTCATTGAGAAACAAGAAATCTGTATGATTATTCCTCAGACAAATGGAGGCTAAAGCACTCCAGGTGTTATGTGATCATTACTATAATAGTCTTTGTGAAATTCAGACTGTGAATCTCAGACAAAGGTAGATTAAAATTTTCAGTCAATGCAGACATTTTGCCAAAAATTATGCACGTCTGCTCAAAATCTGTTTGCAAATTCACATTCAATTTTTCAAGCACTACAGGCCCAAACACTCCATGCAATAAGAACTGGGATTTGGATGTCTATCTCATAGGCAAATGTCCATTTTCTTGTTGTTCTGTAACTAATGAGAACTCAAGAAAAAATCCATACTATATGTTCTTTATTGAGCCAAGCTTCTGGTTTTATTACTATTCTCTCCTAATCCTTTTCTAAACAGTAAAGATCTTTTGCTTAAGCAAATCTATTTTTAAAAGAAGTGATGGCAAGATATGGATTAATTTTATTTCCTTAATCTTTTTTCAAGTCATTAATATATAACTGTGATCATGAAAACATTTAATTGTCAACCTTTGTTTACAGGAAAGTATTTTAATATAATTCCTCAATGAAATGTGAAACCACATCCCTTCACAAGCTGTTAGGGCATTTACAAAATTATTTTCTTGCTTATCGTTTCCTGTTTTAACTGGATTTCTTTTTATATTTTCCTGACTATATATTTGTTTTCAAAGTTCTGTATATATGTGTCACCTGTTATAATATAGAATGAGAGAAGGGAAAAGTTATCTTAACGATGAAATGATTTATAATCTCCATAGTGTAGAACATCTATAACCAGGCTGGGGTGGGACCACCCTGGACCAGATCTCCGTTTTCCCAGTGTCTCTACTTTGCACACAGCAGTCTGGGTGGATCTAGTATTGGCAGTGGCAGCTCTTCCCAGGCCATGGCTATGTGTGAGAAGTACTTCTGCATGTGCTGCTGAAAGGCAGAGAGCAGATGAAGGTATTGCATGGACCAGACCCACCATAAAGCAGGGCTTTAGCCCACATAACTTGAATGTGTATAAATCCTACACAGATCGGGGATGATAATCTAATTCTAAAGCAGTGTTCTCTAGAGAATTTCAACAAAGCTCTTTCTTTGTTAATATAATTCACCACATGACTGCACCATGTAGTAGAGAGCACTGAGGATCTCCCTTAGCTGGGACTGGGTGTGCTAGCTCCTGAAGAGGGTAATGGCATTGGCCTAGGAAAGCATCTCAGCATAATCACAGAATCACAGAATGGTTTGGGTTGGAAGGGACCTTAAAGGTCACCTAGTTCAACCCCCCTGCCATGGGCAGGGACACCTTCCACTAGACCAGGTTGCTCAAAGCCCTGTCCAACCTGGTCTTGAACACTTCCAGGGAGGGGGCAGCCACAGCTTCTCTGGGCAACCTGTTCTACTATCTCACCACCCTCACAGTTAAGAATTTCTTCCTTATATCTAATTTAAACCTACCTTCTGTCAGTCCCTTCCCACCTTTCCTGTAGCCCCCTTTAAGTACTGGAAGGCTGCTATAAGGTCTCCCCGGATCCTTCTCTTCTCCAGGCTGAACAACGCCAACTCTCTCAGCCTGTCCTCATAAGGGAGGTGCTCCAGGCCCCTGATTACCTTCATGGCCTCCTCTGGACCTGCTTGAGCAGGTCCATGTCCTTCTTACACTGAGGGCACAAGAGCTGGACACAGGACTCCAGGTGGGATCTCATGAAAGCAGAGTAGAGGGGCAGAATCACCTTCCTTGACCTGCTGGCCACACTTCTCTTGATGCAGCCCAGGATATGGTTGGCTTTCTGGGCTGCGAGCTCACATTGCTGGCTCATAGTTTTCCATTCACTAATACCCCCAAGTCTTTCTCCACAGGGCTGCTCTCAATCCACTCTTTGCCGATCCTGTATTTGTGCTTGGCATTGCCTCTATCCATGTGCAGGATATTGCACTTGGTCTTGTGGAACTTCATGAGCTTTGCATGGGCCCACCTGTCAAGCCTGTCCAGGTCCCTCTGGATGACATCCCTCCCCTCCAGCATGTTGACTGCACCACACAGCTTGGTATCATCAGCAAACCTGCTGAGGGTGCCCTCAATCCCACTGTCCATGTTGATGACAAAGATGTTAAACAGCACTGATCCCAATACCGATCCCAGAGGAACATCACTCGTCACTGCTCATGATATACTATATCATGTGCAGCTCACAGCCAACTCACAGCCTCGTCAGAACTGTAGGGACAGTGCTGACTGTGTGTGGGAGGACGGCTCTCTGGGTCTTGAGATGGAAATTCCCAACTTACATTTTTAACATCGGTGCAAGTTTTGGCACTTTTCTTGTAGCACCCTGGCAAACATAACACAGTTGAGCCGGTTACAAAGCCCGAAAGGAATGTGTCCCCTTCCACAGCAGGCTCAAAACCTGCTGGATAACCTCTCCGCTCCTCTCTCTGCAGGCATATATATTTCTTTATGTTTCAAAGACTCTGTCCCCCAAGTTTTATCCTTGTTCTAGTCCTTCTAATGCAGTTGTGTGCATCAAAGGCAGGAGCTAGCTGAACTTTACGAAGGACAAAAAAAAAGTGATTTCCTCTTTTTTTCTTTTTCAAAATTTTCATCTCTTACACAAAAATTCCCGGTTGCATATGTTAAAAGTTTCCAGCTTCCTGAGCATACTCATTCTTCTCAGAACTAGAGCAGCTGCTGAGAAAAGTTTTTTGTCTCACCTGTCATTATGTCTGACAAAACATGGGAGATGCACCATGGACTCACTGGCACCTGAGACAGAAACAGCTGCTCTTGCAAAACAGCCGGAGTCCTTCTGTCCACAGCACTTTGTTTCTCTCTGCCCCCACCTCCCCACCTTTGCACTCCCTCCCCTGGTGCATACTCAAGTAGATTTTAAATGACTTAAATCTTGCTGCTCAACCTCACCAGTGGCAACTAGAAAACTACTTTCAAAATCCCCAGCTAGGACATTTTACCCTTATTGGATGAACAGGTAGTTGAAAGGAAACCGAGAGGACAAATGCAGGTGTTTTTGAAGTATTAAGCCCGTGGGTGGACAGTGGAAGGAATGATGGATTTGCAAGAAAGGAATAGTATGAGTATTGTGGATTCCTGAGACTGGAGAAAAAGTAAATTACCAAGGAGTTGTCACATGCGTTGCCAAGGTGCTTCTGGTTTGGTAACAATTTCCACTCCCTGCTTTTACAGATGAAAGTGATGGCAGTCAAGCAGCTGTTCCAGGCCCCAGCGGGAGATCATGCAACAGGACTGATACGTTCACTTTCACCGTCTCTGCTGTTGTTACTTCCTTTTCAACAAATGTATGTAGTGATTTTGAGTTTAAGACATTTTTCAGTATAGCATGTATTCCCCATGTGTTAAGGAAATCTCAAAATGTACCTTTCCTGCGTACAGAATCTGCTTCCTTTCACCAGACTGTTTCTAATGTGTTGCATTACACTACACTTAGCTATTCAGTAAGGTATTTTGGCATTGTGTCTGCTGGTTCCTGTTTAAAGTAAAGCACATCATAGGAATTGGATGGTGGATTTTAATACATCATCAGTTTGTTACATACAGAAAGCTTAATAACATAATATAGATCTTTCTTTTCCTGACGTGTCTTCTGTGTCTCTTCTTTCTGTCCCATGCACTTTAGGCTATCTAGTAAGATTCGACCTAAAACAGAGTTCACTTCTTTGGGACTTTTATGTTCCACCTTAATAGTCTAAATACTAAAATCAATAAATTCTTGCTTTTGTAAGCTATATTTTATAAGCAAATATATAAAAGTACCTACCAAGATTATAAACACCACATTTTTATTGAGGATGTAATGTGGATCTTTTATTAGAAGAGAGTTAATGTAGAACATAGATTAATACACATGGTATTAATTAGAAAATATGTTTTGAGCTTCTTTCCACATATTGCAGATATGTAATATTCCATAACTTCCCAACTGACTTTTAGCCTCTTTGTCAATGACTGTAAAAGACAGGAGCTGTTTTATTTGTTTGCAGGCTACCATGTATTGCATGCTACTTTCCTCCAAGGTCAGCAGGCAGCACAGCTGAAGGGCCAGCTTGACTCTCCCAGGTTGCCACACTCTGGGTCTACTTGAAGCGGAGGGTCTGAGGGTGGGCTGAGTGCTTAGCGCAGAGCTGGGGGGAGTGGGAAGGGGGGGTTGCAGCACACACCTGTGCGCACGTGTGTGTGCCTGTGAGCATGAGCTCATGTGCTGCCTGAGAAGAACCTGAGAGGCTGCTGGGAGGCAGGGAGTAGACATGCTGCTGGCCCCAGAGAGGATGAAAAGCAAAGACCTTTTTCCTGCAGACTGTGTAGCACTGTTGGAGAGAGCCATGGCAAGCTTCTGGGTTAAGAGCAAGACCAGGAGAAGGGATGGTGCACAGAAAGAGACAGTTTACAAACACTTTTGATTTCACTCTGAGTTTCTTTAAATGAAAAAGAAATCCATAGCATGTTCTTTCCAGTTTCTGTGCCCATAAACCCCATTTTTTTTAGGTTCTCATCCCATTTTGTTATTTTGTTGCCCCTCCTTTAAGGACAAATCTTATGTTCTTCTCAAAGCTACATCTAATTGAAGTCCTGCCACAGTGATCCACTCCCTATACCAAAACACATATTCCCCTTTTCCTCATCTGTTGTTCTCTGTATGCAACTTTGATTCCTTTCAGCATTGAGTGGAGATTTTGCTGGTGCATGTAACTGACCAGTGTGCAGTAGGTACAATTAAGCGTTCTTCTCCCAGCCCAGCTCATCTGCCATGATTGTGATTTGCATTTCCCATGGCAGCAAACAATGTTAGACCCTCCCTCAGGCAAAGCACTGCCTTCTGGTCCCAATGGCTTAACAGCTGGTCTCAATTTGTTTTGGTCTATACAAACTCTGCTGCGGTTTGAACAATTCCTATTCCTTTCATTGTTCTCTGTCAAGAAAGTAATTTCTGAGTGGTGCCAGCTTGGGGGAAAGTGAGGGGTAGGCAGAGCTGGGGGAAGGTGTCAGAGCAGCACCCTGCACAGAAAGAGACAAGGGAAGGGGCTCCTCAGTTCGTCCCCTTCCGTTTTTCACTGGTGCTGGGACAGGGGAATATCCCCTGCTTCTTTTCCTGCGGTTTCTGCCGCTCCCTCCTGCCCCCATCTCCCAGAAGCACCCCCCCTGGCAGGAGCAGCTCTCGCCTCTTGCCCTGGGTGGGGGGACGTGGCCAGGCACAGTGGCAGCGCAGCAGCAAGGGGCTGAGCTGCGCCCTCCGCTTCAGTGGCAGAGCCATTCCCTGCAGCTTTCCCTCCTTCTCTCTTCTCATCTTTACTATGTATTGCTGCACTGATCTGGCTCTTTTGATTTGTCCGTCTGTCTTGATTTCTGTGTGCTGGCTATTGTGTCTGCGAAGTAGAGATAACTGCCTACATACTATGCATCCCTTGATTAATTCCTCTCCCATTCCGCCCATCCCCACACACTTTTACGTTTTGAATCAGCCACACGGGTGAAAATCTAGAGTAAGTCTGTTACACTGTGTGATCTATGGTAATTTATAGCAGAATCTAATCACTTCCCTCTTTGTGGTTCCTGGCTGTACCATAATAACATTTTATTAAATGCTTTGGAGAGCTGAGTAATCTGTTTGGCTATCTCATATCTGTGTATGCTATCTGTTTTTCACTGCTCTAAGCCCATATGCTTTTGTTTTCCCCATGTCACATGTGTGTCAATTTGTTTGTCTAGATCTGTTTCTTGAAGTCTGCCATATTCACTCTTTCCCCAACACTGAAAGCCTTTCAGTGTCCTCTGTCCCACCTTATTGTATCCATTCTCAGCTATTGTATTTCTCCTTTCTTTATCTACCTGCATCTTCAGGGGGCACAGAAAAACTCAGCCCAACTGGGAGAGTCCATATGATCTTGCAGACCTGGTGTGGTCTACACAGACACAAGAAGATCTGGTGTCTCTTTCAAGGGTTAGTCTCTCTGTGGTGCCATGCTCCTGTCCCCATGGGTCTCTGGAGACCATAGCTGGCCAGCAGATACAGGATAAAGCTGGGAGCTGATTTGGGATTCCCAGCAGAAATGTTCACTTTGTTATCCATATGCTTCCCTGCCTCATCTGTGAGTCTAATGGAAACACTTTCCTGGAATGCAGTCTGAAACAGTGTTAGAAGGTTGCCAGGCATAGGCTGGGAAATAATGGGAAAATACTGTTGGGCTGTGATTTTTTTTTTTTTTTTTTTCCTGGGGAACTACTCTGTCTTTGAGGCAGTGCCTTTGGGGACTCATTCAAAAACAGTGAACTGATGCTTAAGCACATGACGTGTCTTTGGTATAGAGATGAGATTTGAGGAATGGAAGCTGTTATTTATATATATAAAATAAGAAGCTGAATTCTCTAGTTGCTGTCAGGTCACTTGCTTTCTAGCCAGGAGGTTATCTTACCAGCTCACTGTGGAGGTTTCCTCTTAAAAGGGCAACTGTAACTTTGCATGGTATGTTCTACATTGGAAAGTTTACTGGAATAAGAACTTACTTTACATAGGAATGTGATTTTTTTAAAACTTGTTTTAAACAAATGTTTGGACCAGTAGACAGGCTATGGTAGGTGGAATCATATCACTAAAATGTGCTGATATTGGGGATTAACTTCTCTCCTACAAAAAATAAAGCATGCACTGGTAAACACTTCCAATGTTTAATCCTCACGCATTGAATGATATTGTTATTGGTCTCAAAGGCTACCTCCTCCTGTGAGGCAGAAAAGGTTTTCTAGATTTCACCCCATAAGCTTTCCTGTTGAACCATTCAGTGCTAGCAACTATAATAAACCCTTTCCCCTAGAGAAATGAGCATATTCTCCAAGGTTATGTAAAAACAATAAATTTAGGACCTTGCAATCTCATGTTTACCAATCTTTTTACAGAGGAGGACTTAACTGACGAGCTTGGTGCCTTCAGCCATTCTCTGACTCTTCAGCTAAGGAATTATTTCTGAAGTTAGGTGGCATTATGGGCTTTCTGTTATTCATACTGCTTATTTAAAGTGAGCCATTATTTTCAGAACCTATGCTTGTAAAATTTAACAGTGTTTAAAATCTGACTGCTTGCAGAAGCTCTTCAAGTTCCTCAGGAGGACTGTCAGGTTAGCAGGACATGGTGGATAGAGCCTAGGCCGGATAGGCTATTCCAGCTCCTCAAGTAAGGGGAGAATACTTGGTGGGGAAAGTCATTACCCAAGGAATGCAATGACAAAACAGCACAGTATTCCAGGGTAGTACTGGACATTTCACAGGATCATAAAAATCTTGGCTTCCATTCATCAAGGGCCTTTAAGCAGCTGAGTGATCCAACTGCATTCAAGTGCCTAGCAGAACAAGTGCTTTCTTAGTGTTACATTAGGTTTTGTAAATCTAGCATGTAAAACTACATGACATTCCTTAAAAATAAATAAATAAATAAAGTATTCTATTTCTTTTTATTTGAGTAGAGAACTGTATTCCACTGCAACAGATAGAACGATCAGGGACTTTACAACTGTGCAAATACTCTCTGACTTCAGAGAAAATAACTGCTTGGATGCATAGTTTTTACATGGGCTCCTCTCAGGAAAGATTCTTATCTCCAGATTATTTGATTATAAAAATTAGCTTTTTTTTTACCTTGAATGGAAAATAATTCTGCTTTTCAGTCACAATGAAAAACATTCATGTGTTTGCTCTAGTTACATTGTTTTGCATCTTTTAGAAGTTGAGGCTGACTATTCATGTTGCTCACAGCAAATCTGCATACAGTAGTAAAAACACTAGGAAAAATTAATCTTGAATTTAAATGCTCCTTGTTCTAATGTGAGCATTACCTGGTCCTGCAAATACTTGAGTTATAGCACAACAGATGCTTTTTTGGTCAATTACTCCAAATTTGGAAAGCAGGATTTGATAGCGGTTTAGTTAGACCAGTTTACTTATCAATTATGGACAATGACACCTCCATTTAATGTGAAGTCTAGAGAAATGAATGTGTGGTGGGGGTTTTATTCATATTTAGGATATTAGATAAGCAGAATGGATTTCATGATGGCAAACCAGAAGACAAGAATGTATGCCTGCACATGCCATGTTTTGTTCTTATTCAACCTTTAAGATCTTGCTTTAAAAATCTTAGATTTGTGGTTCTGTCACAGTTCTTCAAAGTGGGGGAAGGGTAAGCAAGGTATGAACTTAACAGTATTTACATTTGAACACTAAGCAATTTCTGAAGAGTGTGGTAGGAACTAGTTATTGCAAGAACTATTATTTAGTTTAATTGATCCCAGCTGGGCTTGGAAGAGATTCTGGCCAAAAGCATGCAAATGCTTGCCAAGAGCCTGTCATATTTGATAGCTCACACTGCTATGAACTTGGCTAAGAGAGGTCAGTCACATAGCAAAAACTAAGCTCTCCTCTGCTGTATCCAGGCTAGCTTAAAAATGCAGATATGTTGCCAGCTGACTAGCAAGCCTCTCTCCTTTCAACCTTGTTTTAAGAGGCCCCCGGTTTCTTGGAAGTGGGGGAGTGCAGCACCATGAAGCAACAGGAAGATGTTCCACACATGGAGCAATGGGCAGACACAGCTGCTCTAGGATCCTCTGGGCATCTGTTTTCATTAAAACTTCACTTGTGCATTTGACCTGTCAGCTGGATTCAGCACATGTCACTGGTAAAGGTACACAGTGTATGTAAAACCACTAATTAATCAACCTTGCTTTAAAAATCTTCCCTCTGTCAGAAATAACTTCTTTTTAGGGTACCTCCCTCTCTGGCTTTTGTTAACTTTGTTAAAGATTAGAAAAGTTTGTGTAACATAATTTAGGACAAACCATCACAACAAATATCCCGTATTTATTACATGAGCAGGCACATTAAATCTGATGAATTTCACATTGCTTCCCTTCCTTTATGGCTACCTGAATAATTTAGGATAGGACAATAATTTTAGAGAAATATGAAATATGTAATTAAGGACAATTAATTTTCTAGTCAACTATGCCTTTCATTCTCAACTCGCTTAGCAAGTATAATTTTTATGTTGTTCAAAAGAGCTAAGCAGGCACCTCTTTCCTTGTTGAGATTTATACACTGGGTTTCCTCTATCCGTTTTCTCTGTTGGACCATAACCACCATGGTGGAACTCTCTCAGCCTCTCCAGAGAAGTAGTTCCACTTTGCCTAAATAATTAAATATTCCTTGGACCAGAGAACTGGAACCTCTACAAAGGGCTTATTTTTTTCCTTCTTTATTGTTTGTTTCCCTCTCACCCAGTGAATATTTAATTACAAAGTGGAAAAGTCCAACAGGAGAGATGAAGTCAGGGAAGATCCTCTAGGTCAGGGGAATTGGCTTGTGAACAACATTGTCCCACTGGAGTGAAACAAAATTATCCTTCCATAGCTGAAGATCTGGCTCATTTAATCCAAAGTACTGTCATTCTGTTTTTCAGAATAAAGACTTTCAAGGAGCACTCTTATGAGGAAAATTAAACATCTACTATAAACATAATAACTAAACATATAAAATACATGTTACATGAGTCCATTATTATTAAATTTGGCAAGTAAGATATAGAAATGAACACAGTGTAACAAAGTGAGGTCTTTACCTATCATGGGGAATAAGTAGTGGGATATGGAGTTTCAGGAAACTACTCAAGGGATGTGAATCATCTAGGTGGCTGACTGGTTGCTGTCAAAACTGCTATTATCTGAAGTGCTTATTGAATAAAAAATAAACTATAAATCTCTGTTCAGCTCCTGTGAACATAAATATGTAGCATCTTTGTTATTTTTAGGTAGCATTCTCACCAGAGAGCCAGTCTGGGCAGTTGCAGGGAATGCATTGTCTTCTCTTGATTGTTTTCAGAATCCTCTGAGGATTCATTGCAATGTGCTATGACACTGTTCCTGCTGCTGTTAATGGATCAAGAGTGGGACAGAGCACTATGAATTTAGGGAGACTGAATGGCAGGGTAGGTGCTAGATGCTGTGTGCACAGAATGAGGAGACAGCAAAAACAGAAGCAAGAAAAAGCCAACAAATGAGCACTCTAATATTAAAGCACTGAAGAATCAAATGTGTAAAAAAAAAAAAAAAAAGGGTAATTTTGTTTATAAACTCTATGATAATTTGACTCATTTAACAGCTCAAGCTTCTGAAAACATCTGCTTCACACTGGTCACATTCAGACATTAAAACCTTGGACGCTTGTGACAATTATGATACCTTTACAGTAGCTACATATTATAACCTGCTTTGTCAACCCTCTTGCCTTGCAAACCTACCATCCAGGTGTTAATTTTACAGTGAAAAACTGAATGGTCATGATCACCTTTCAGCATTTCTCTTCAACAGTGTATAGTTAAGTTGAAGGAACATATTTCAAAGAGGAATTATGGTCTGGACACAGACAAAAATCGATGACAGATTTATTGGCAACTTTATTGTGCAAGCAGAGAGAAACACCGTGAGGGAAGCACGGGTCAAAGTTCAAAACTGGGTAGTCAAATAGAATGATTTTGGCAGTCTGGTAGTAGAAATGAATATATAGATGCCAGAAGTCAGTGTTTACATTTCAGTCGAGTTCCATCTATATAGCATACAGCACCTCTTTTGAGTTAGTCAACTGCAAAAGGGTGGTGCACAGTAATAAACAGAGGTAAAGCAAGGGCTGACATAAGTCTTGGGCTAAAAGGATGTGATGGGAGTGACTAGCCAGAATCAGATAGAGATACAACATTGATTATTTCATATTCTCTCATACATTGCATGGCTTGCAATTTTGCCTAATGTAGTCTAGTTCAAGTTTTCAGTCATCTGGATCCCTGAGCATTTGCCCATTTCTATAGTTTCCTGGACTGAGGTAGAGCATGAAAAGCAGTGCAGATCCAGTTCAGGCACATGAGCAGAAGCCCATGATGTTGTGGGACATTTTTGCGTGGTGTTAATGGTAGGAATTCAGTGAGCTAGCATCCTGCTGGCATTAGCAACACTGACGGTTGCTATAGGTTACACCAGTAGCTTGTACCACCTTCTCTCAGGCACCAAGTAAAAAAAGTAAGCGTGATGCAGATACTTGTCACCACATCCTGTTTAGCTTGGGCAGCCTTCTCTTGGCGTTTTTGTCTTGGCTTGTAGTCTTGGTTGTAGGCAGAATGATTGCAACTGTTTTAGATGATGAAGGATTTCTCATGTAGGGAGCACATTTCATGACTAACATTAAGAGAAGCTGAAGTTTGTAATAGTATCACTTTTTGGTCAAAAAAAATAAGTAGCTTTTTGAACAAAAGTTAACATCTTTGGAAAGTTCAATTGAGTGAGAACTTGGTCTAGCTTTTCAATGAAAATCCAGAGACCATAACTTCTCTTCCAGTTTCTCTTTTAGTTCTGAATCTGCTTTACAGAAACATCCTTTGAAAATGGATTCTTTTTATCAAGTATACCATTTTGGAATAAATTAAAAACCTCCCTTTTTCTTCCTGTTTTAGAAAAACAACTGTATATAGAACAGAGATATCAATGATCTAAGTAGCTTTATAGAATACAGTGCATAGAACTGATAACTTGGAACAAACGTGTATGTTCTGAAAAACAGTGATTAAAGAATGGTAATTAATAGAAAAAGAATGTCATGCTTAACTCATACTCTCTGTATATTTCTAAATTTTTGTATATTCCTCAGTGCTTAGAAACATACGCAGTAAAATGCTGCAAATATTATCTTATTGCAGTAGAGGCAGAATTACAGCTTGTTGATTCCAACCCTGGAAGAAGTCTCAAGAAAAAGCTGTCTGTACCTAGATCTGCATTGATATCAAGGATGATACCTTTCTACTTTAGTGACATCAGAACTGTGTTTAAAGTAAATATTGTGGTACCTTACACATGCAGTTCTCTAGAAAAATATTTGTTCTTGTATTCCTGAACCAGTCAGATACTAGAAACAATATCAAACTTCAACTAAATGTACTTCATTTAGAAAGGACTGTGAACAGGCTTTCACATTTACTGAGGAGCACAACCAATGTGATGACTGTCTTGGCAGTATAGGGAAGAGTGCAAAGAGGCTGCTTTGTTATACAGGCCAGTTATGGGCTTACACAAAAGAGTAAATGATCAATATATAGCAAATTGATTCTTCTTCAGGTGGGTAGTAGATTAAAGCTACTGAGGGAGATCAACTCCAGTGGTTATATTGCTTTGGGAGGATAATGTGTCTATTCATTAAGGTCAGTTAGAGAAGGGAGACCATGCTATTCATGACCTTTACTTTAAATTATTCTTCAAATGTCAATTCTTTTTTGCTGTAGTCTCTGTGTAACAGAGTAAGGGTTCATTAAGACTTAAAGTATAAAGCTAGTGCACACTACTTAATGGAAAAGGAATTCTGTTTTCTCAAATATTCTCTATATGTTTCAAAATAAGGCCATTTTACACATTTTTCCAAAAAATGGAAGAAAAAAAAAGGAAATGTCCCCCAGTCAGCTGTACTTTAACAACTTCAGAGATTTTACATATAGCTCTCATCTTCAGGACCACACCATGCCAGTGAAGTGCAGGTGTGACAACAGAAGAGATCTGCAGAAGAAACTCCTGAGCTGCAGTTGCCTGAGAAAGGTACAAGTATGGCGGCTGGATCAAGCCAGGTGCCCGGCAGAGCAGGGATGCTGAGTGAAGGTGGCTACAAGTCAAGGAAAAGCTGTGAAGGCAGCTTTTTGGTCTGTGTCCACATGTAGTGCTTTAAGCATGCTGGAAACAGTGACTTGTTTTTGATTCTTTAAGAGAGCATCTGTGGAAGGGAAAAGGCATTTGATGAAATATACAAAACTTGTAGTAAAAACTTTAATTCTTAGAAAGGTTTTTACACCTTGTGTAACTCCCCAAGGAGTAAGATTGTGCATAGTGTGAATACAGAGAGCAAAACTGTCTCCATAGTAAGTTGCTGGAGAACTACCACATCTGTTGATTCATACTTTAGCTATTAGTCCAACTCTGCTACAAAGGAGCATTTTCTTTTTCTTTGTATAGCCCTGTCCTCAAATAATAAACATCAGGTTTCATTCTTTTATCTTACTTCAGTCGTCACTGTTAACTACCAACAGTGTGTAAATAAAGCAGACCATCTTGCATGGGTCGTCTGCTGTAAAATCATAGTTTATGCTACATTAAAAGCCATGATGTAGTCTGACAAAGAATTAACTGACCTTGTGGATCATAGTCTGACTTTTTGTTTTACGTAGACATCAGTGTTATCAATTATGGATTAATTTTCATTTTTCTAATTCTCTCAGCTCCAGGGCAATAGCATAAATTAGTATGAAAGGGTTATATTTACTACTTCTCACTTCCTAATTTTTGTTTTCCCTTTCTTTCCATTATACCTTTTGTTTGGCTTTTTTCTCCTGTCATTCAATTTTTACCTCTTCCAATGGCACTTGAAAGATACTGAATATCAATAATGTTAATCATTTTAATGATTGATATTTTAATAACATGTTCTTCCTTTTATTTCAGTTCAGAGACTGATTGTTGAAAATCATGAACAACAAACAGAGTTGCATGAAAAGTTGTCTACCACTGGTTTAATATTAGTCTACCACTTGAACAAAAATCTGAATCTGAATTTTCAGCCTGGGCTTTTATCTTTCTGTGGTCTCTTTCCAATGAAGTTGCATCCTTTTCCTTTCTGTGGCCTTCAGATCAGTCTTTGCAACTTCTAAGTGGCGGATAAAGGAAATCCTTACTGCTTCAAACATCTCTTCCTATTCATAAGAACCTACAATATGGTTTCCTAAAATACAATCTGACAAGGCCACTTGCCTATGAAATGCTGCTGGAGGTGGTTTCAGAACTGAAATTATGAAGTCTGCTTCTAACTAGCCGTTGTCTGTGTCTTGCCTCAGGTGTTAAGGGGTGTCAGCAGAGCCCTTCCCCAAAGCACAGCCATGAAGTCCAAAGGAAGAACAATGGCCAATGCCATGTGAATTCTACTCAAAAGCTAGAAGGATAAATATATTTTTTTAAACAGAATTTTAAGCTAAAATGTTCAAACTGAAAAGGTCAAACAGGAAGAGGCGCTAGCCTTATGCAATGTAAAAACTGAATCACTTCTTTAATAGCTATAGTATTTAAATGAACAAATTCAGCTACATTAAATTATATTTTCTTTCCTGTTTTCTTGATGGTATGCACTATTACAACCTTCAGCTATACTGCTATTAAATAGGGATATTTTTCATTCCTCAGGTATGAGCTAAGTTTCCAGGTACATAGATGAGTTAATGTAAAATTTTTAAAGTTTTTATTCTAATGGTAATACATTCTGAATCAATTCACACAGTTCAAGTTCTGAAATGTTTGTAAAGTTTTGCTTGATTTTTGGGTACTTCCAGGAACTTGAAAAAACATGGTTCAGAACAGTCCATAGTATTCTGTTTCTGAATCTCACAAGTTAACCTCAGCGTTGTTAATTTAGCAATAAACCTTTGTAAGAACTGCAATTTTATTTGACAGTATAGTTTACAACTTTATAGACAAACCAAATATTAAAACTCAAATAAATTCTAGTTTTATGGAAAATGGCAGAAAAATAAGGGGTTTTTTGACCCAGTAACTCTTGGCTTCAAGTCAAGATCAATAGGCCTTAGTATTGTTATCAGAGTTATCTGACCTCCATTAATATTTAATATCAGTCATAGGCTAAAACTGCTCATAGGATGATAAACAGTCTGGTTTTGCAATGAATATTTAAGATCACTGGATGCAAAGATAAGTAAAGGAAACCCCAATATGCTTACTGTCCTCTGTGGCCACTCCAAGGCTGTAATACCCACAGGGGTCAATCTGAAGATTAATCTTTTCTGAGCATCTCTGCCTGATGCTCTGCACTCTACAGCAAGGAGCTAAGTATCAGCTGATCTCACAACTACCTGGAGTGCATGAATATTTACATATAGTTGAGGACTTCTTATTTCAAGATGAAGCACCTTAATTGTGGATATGTTTATTTCCCTTTTATTTCTACTTTTTTTTTTAATTATTTTTTTCTATTCTCAAATACCAGACAACATTGATTTCAATTATTTTTTTGTTTGTATGTACTAGAGTTTTTCTTTCAAATTCTCTATTTTAAAACTAATTGCACATGTTATTTAATGCCTAGATTCTTCCGTAGCAATCAGGAGCTTTTTCAAAAAAACTTATTTTTTTCTGTAGCTGGATTAGAAGGAAAAATTGACATTTTCTTTTGTAACAGCACCAGGTTGTAGTACAGTAAAACTTGAAAAGCACTGCCAAGTCTTCCAGCTGTACTTTCCCACTTCAGTTTATTGATCCCCCTTTCTGCTCCTTCACGTGTCTCAGATAACTAGTGATGTTTCTGAATGCTTCTTTTATCAGCAGGGATAATCTTTCTACATCAGCTTTGTGGCTTTCCATTTAGTCCAAGACATGTTTGCCTCAAATATAAACAAATACGATTTTTGTAGTACACTTTGTCCACACCAACAGGCACAGCTTTTTGGATAGGTATGACACCACTGCAGACCAGCACTGTTAGTACCAGAGATTTTCTTAATCTTCTTTCACTCCATGTCCTTATGTTTTAGTTGATGCTCCATATTTGTGCTGCCACTTTGAAGTTCTCATAATACAAGGGCATATGTCAGATTCTTGCACAATTTGTCTGATATGCCTTATCCACAAAGGAACAATAGCTTTATACTGCTCAAGAGAAGCCTGTGGGAGACTTTTCAGCTGCTGGTGACTCACAAGCTCATGATCAGTTCTGCAGCTCTGATAGTGCTGAGGCTGCTGGGGAGGTCACATATGGAACAAGGGGAGTAAGCCCAATGGTGCTGGTGAGCCTGCTCTGGTTAGGAGTGGGCTGCCTGTCCAGCAGTGTGGTGGGATACCTGGGACATCCCTGCTGACCCCTGCTCACTGTGACCCATCCTCAAAGCTCCTGACATGACATGGGCTTCATGGTCTCTGGCTATAGGCAGCTCTCAGAAGGGCTCCTCAAGCTGTCCAAGACACCACTATGAAAGCTAAGACAGAATCTCCATTAAAGAAGTTCAGGCGAATGCTCCTGTTGTCTAGGAGCCAGAAGCCAGGCTTTCCAGAAAGCTTTGGGTGCTTTTACCTTAGTAAAGTCCTGAAGTTGTCAGTTTCAATTTTAAGTGCAAAACAAATATCCACTGAGAACAGTGACTGTTTCTTTATTAAAACTAAGCTGCTTGCAATTATAAGAAAGTAAATACTGATTTTAGAAAATACACAGTACTAATTTCCACCTGCATCTGATTCAGCTCTGTGCCAAATATCTGGGTTTCAGCACCTACATGTTTCCAGGATGTTCAGAAGTCAAATGAAAATTAATTTAAAATACATTATAAAAATAACAGGTGTTTGGGATTTTTTTCATTTATGTCCATGCCACTACTGCAGGATAAAAAAAGATTGGTGCGAAAAATGTACAGACAGCAATCAGGGAAAAAAGCAAAGTTTTTATGAATTTTATTATCACATCAACTTTATGCTTAATGAGAGTTTTAGTCATGTCTATAAATATTTAATAATACAATAAAGTTTAGTAATAACTACATCATGTGTGACTTACAGTTTTTTCTTTAGTCAAACTTGGATTGGGAAATTAATAGCAAAGACATTAAATCTATTTGCAGTTTATGCCACGCTGTTTTTGTACAATTAGATTATCTGTTGTTACTATTAACATGCCATGTGTGTTTAATACTGTAAATTGGCTTACTTTCCTGTTTAGAAAGTCAAATGTCAATTTTTCCTCCACAAGGTATCAAATGTTCTCTTGTAATGGTGTTTCTCACAGGGGATAAAATGAAACATGGAAGGCTTTGTTAGAAGATATTCAAGTGTTTTCTATCAGACTGGAAATATGATGTGACTGCAGTCCTCCAACATTTTTTGACCTAATAGATGGCAAAAGAATAAAGAGGGTGCTATGAAGGGGAGAAGGAGAAACAAAGTGAGGTAGTCAGAAGAAAGAGAGAGAAAAGTGGGAAGAAGAAGTACCTGCTTTAAGGTATGCCTCTAGACTAATGGCAGTTTTACAGGGAAAGAGGCCACACAACTCAAGCCTTCTCCTTTGGTGCAGAAGTAAAATGTGAGATAGGTGGTGTGTGATTGGTGTTGCTATTCCCTGCATGTGTTTCCTCCTAATGGGAGACCTTCCCCTGCATGTAATAATGCTGGTCAGAGGGTGGCTGCAAAGATACTTGTAGAAAAACTGGTGACGATTTAGTCAGAAGTTTGAAAAATTGTTCACCATCTCTAATGGCAAGTGATATTCCTCTAATGACAAGTGATATTCTACATATTCATAGAAGTAAAGAGAAAATATCACCAGAAATGTGTGACTTTCATATATGACAAGAAGCATTGTGAAGGCACACTGAACATGCTTCTTCTGTATAAAGTTTCATATATCTTGAATTTGGAGTTTTCTTTATTCTATGACTTGCAGGTTTAATGTTACCTGGCCTTTTTATCATTTTACTCTCCAGAACTGGATGAAGAACTCTTGTTTTATAAGCCAAGCATATCTGAAGCTTGATTGTGCTTTCCTTGAGGATTGCTTGATTGTACTTTTCTTGAGATTTAAGTCAACAACCCTCTTCCCCCAATACAATGATGTATCATAAAACCCTGGCAGAAATGCTATATTTGGCTTTCTTCTCTATCTACATACAGTTTTAGGGTATCAAATGTAAGAACAGATGCACAATCAGATTGTTAGTCAACTGAAACATAGTGGGGAGTTCAGTCTTGTTATCATTTAGCATATAGCTAAATTATAAGCATAGTTCCTAATTTCTATTGATTAAAAAATAGGTTTCCAGGTTGACAGAATCACTCCTGTGTCTGGTTTTCACATTGGTGCAGTATCTCACACTGCATCTGTACTGCCTTCCCTAGTAATGCCTCAGGGAAAGTTTGAGTTCAGGGCAGAAGTTGTCATGTGTTGGTAGGCAAGTGAGTTTGATTATACAAAAATTTGTGCACATAATCAATGTCACTATAAACCTGGGTTTCCTTGCTAGACAAGTAACTTATTCCAGCGTTGAACAAAAGATCAAGTCAATGAGTAAATGTGGAAAACTGAGACTGGAGGATGAGCTTGATCTTTAGCTCATGTCTGTGCAGATATCTGTATGAAGTGTGACAGTATCATAATAAAGAGGTAAAAATACCAAATACTCAAAAATCAGGACATAACACGCCATTACCAGTTATAGAACAATACAAATTGATGCACACTGTTAAGAATACAAATGGCTACACTCTGCTAGGAAATAGCACCTCTATTTTTTATCAGAATAAAAGAGGGAAATGGAAGATCCAACTGACTTTATTCCAAGGTATTTTAATGTTTCAAGAGAGTACTCATATTGTACAAGACTTTCTGAAGAAACTTGTATCTGATAGTAAAAGGAAATGAAACCCCTTCATTTTAGACCCAAATTCTCCTATGTTTTACCATCCTACCTCATAGAAGAATGCATGGTTCTGGGAAACCCAGCTTAGAAAAATATTCCCATTGCTTTGGCTTGTTGTTCCTGAAAATTGCAGGGTATTATGAGCTTTTTATATGATTTAATTCAGTGTTTGCAATGAGAAAAGGAAGTTTTCAATAGTATAAACTAAAGCTGAAATGAGAAGTAACACAAATCTCTAATGAGAGATGTAATCAAACATCTGAGGGTCAGCTGAGGATGTGTTTAAGTCTCTTCTGCCTTAAATAAATGTTTTAGATTTCATCTGTTTCTTACAGGTTCACTTTTCACGTAGGCCATCAGCAATGCAGTTTAAAATTCCTAGTCCATTTTGGAGTTCAATGCTGCCAGATAATGAGAATTTTTTTTTTTTAAATGTTTAAAACTGGTGCAGAGAAAAGGGCATGTAATGAAAATAAAGTAATTTGCTGAGCTGTACCTTTGTATCCTTAAGTACATAGAATAAATGGTGTGAGACATTAACAAATGAGAGAGGAATCAAAGATTACAGAATAATAAGCAGAAATACCACAAGTGTAAATGGGTATTTAGACCACATTGTGAATGAGATGACAGCCAGTGCTCCCAGTTCAGGTGTTATATGGGCTGCCATATGCCACTGTGAGGTTACAGTCATCACTGACAGTAAGTGAAATGACCCAAGCAACCTCTTACCTGTGTACTGCAAGAAATTGCTTCTATTTTGCATAGCATGGAGAAGATGCCCTTGAAAACCCAGCTGGTAGACATATAGAAAATAGCTTTAAAGTTTTTCTAACTTGTGGAAGAGAATCAGTTTTGCACAACCATAAGAATTTGGAGAAAATAAGAGTAGCAAAAACCTGTATTTCTCTTTCCCTAATTTGACACAGAACCTAAGGAAATGTTTGACCAGTCCCACAAATGACTGTCTAGGATTTAAACTAAGGAAATTATGTAAGCAGACATTTACTTCATACTTCTTGTCCCTTCAAATTAAATTTGAACTGAATCTTCCATTTTTGACCAATTTTCATTTAGGTCCTATAAAAAGAAATTTGAATTAAGTATTTCATGTGAGATTGAACCTCTATTTCTCTGCCTCATCACTTGAAACATAATTTAATTCTCAAAGTTATTTGGCTTTAAAAGTTTTTAGAGGCACCATCTTAGATTAACGGGTATGCATGAATGTGGAAGATGCATTTGTATGAAAAAACACTAGCTGTATTCATCACAATATCTGCTACTGTATTTACTTTCCTTACACACAGGTTTGTTTTAAGAAATCTTATAATTTTTTAAATCATTGTGATTACTCTGGCTTTTATACTTGATTTTTCAAAGCAAATTTGTTGCTCAAGACTTGGGTGATGAAATTATTATGGCAAGAACATCATATTGATGCACAGAGAGAATGAGATTATCTCTTTAGAGCAGATGCTATTTGAAGATAATGCAGTACATGAATGCTGATATGAGTCATTATTCATTGCTGGAAGCCTGACCAAAGGATTTAGTACCACTTAGTACTATAACCATTCATATAGAAGCATTATGTCAAAGAAAGAAACAATCCTCACCTCCAGCTTAGACTGAAGACTACTGGCTACTACTGACTTCACACATAATGTCTTTTACTTGAAATTATTGATGTAGGCAAGTTCCTACATCAGTTTACACTTAATGAGTGACTTTTTTCCTGCAAATTTGCTGATAAAGGGGACTTCTTGAATGTTCTGGAGCGAAAAAACAGTGACAGGTATTTGAAAAAAGCAGATATGGCCTCTTTATGTCATTGTTCTGGAGAACAGTTTTCCATTAATTCTTAATTTTCACTTCATAGCAATGGGTAAGTGATTGAAAATGTCGATGTAAACCCTGGAAAGTAATCCATTAATACATGCATTCTCAGTCAGATAAAATACTATCTGTACAGGAGAGAAAATAGTCATACTTCACTATAAAATGATTTTAATCTTGTCAGGTTATAGAAATGTCCTTTCTCATTTTCTTCATTGTTGCTTTCCACATTTGTTTATGTGGAATTAATGGAATCAGTGTAATTTTGTTAAGAGACTTCTCAGTGTACCCTGTAAAGATTTCAACCTGACCCAGTATGTATTGCCATCAACAAAAATTTCATTACTTGCTCAAGTAGAATGTAGGTCAGGTCAATATTTTGCAGAAAATCTCATATTATCTGGAAAGTTAAAAATGTATAAACTGTAGTTGTCCTTGTTTTAGTTGCTTATATCTGAAAAGGACCTTTATGATCATCTGTAGTTTGCTTAAAGATAGTCAGCTTTTCTATCTGACCAAAATTTTCAAAACTGTAAACTGCATATCAATTATTTTTTGGTGGGTCTGCTGAGATGATTTTGAGATAATGCTTCTTTTTTAAGCTTTCAAATTTCATTTCCATTTTTCTGGTATGAGTTACAATTTGAAAGAAAAAATTTAAATTGAAATATAGATTTTTAATTAAAAAACTGAAGACGTAGGAAGTATTGACTGCTGAAGAAATTCAGAATCAATTTTCTGGAATTGTGACATTTTACACAGTTGATCCTTTCCAAGATTAAACTTTATTTTAACAGACTTGTGAGAAGCTTCATTTTAAAATTCCTGATCACTCCTAAATTAAATGCCTTGCTAATCTTGCTTAACACAAAAGAATGATGATGGTTCACATATGTCATTATCATAGCTGGATAGTGTCTCCTCACCCTTTATAGAAGTGGACTAAACTAAGCAAGTTTTGCATTTCCAATATCTTTGACAGCTTTACTAAGTCATTCAACTGTCATTGCAGCATTATTTCTTTCAGGTTTAGACTGATTTTTGGAAAACAGAATAATTCCAAACATTGATGGGATTTTCACGATGCATAAAGAGAATATGCATGTTGTGTTGCAAAACATGAGGAAACTTCAAAACCCTTGATATCATCAGGGTGCTGTGGAAGGGCCAGAAGGAAGAACAGGAGACAGGGTGCGACTACAAGCAGTGACAGGGACTCATGGATTCTCTTATTTGTCTGCTGTAATCTAGCCTTCTTATCAGGGATGTTCAAAACCATTTTTCTTCCTTCATGGCACTTGCAGAAGAGGTGGCTCATGAGATCGTTTCTCATCACTGGCATGGTGGTGAGAGGTAGCAATTTCTCTGTCTCATTTATCTGGGGAATTTTCCTCTTCCTACCTCCCCCACCATTGTGGCTCATAGTTTTAATTTTTTTCTGAGACCATGGGATATTTTGAGGATGGCATATATTTCTGTATGTCTTCCTGTTAAGCATACAGAAAACCATTAGCAACAGAGTTATGGTCTCATTAGAGCTAAGGACAGGCTGGGTTTCAGTGCAGACTGTGCAAGTGATCTTCTCATAGGCTCCCAGTGGCTGAGTTGCACTGTTGCTGAACTGATAGAAGGTGAGGTGGGTCACACTTCAGTTTTCACTTCTAAGTGCTTTCTGGAGCTGTCATCTGGCTTTGTGGCACTGCAAACTATGTTAAACACTGGAATTAAAAGAAGAATGGTAATTTTCATCTTAGCTTGGAATAGAAAAAGGGCAGATAACTTCTAATGGGAAGGCAAAAACCACAGTTGCTTCCTCTTAGATGAGTCAGTTCTTTTCAGCTTTTTTCATTTTAGGTGCTTGAGTGTTAACATTCTCCACATGGAACTAAATATTAAGATATAAGTGAAATAAGCAAACTGTGAAGCTCATATTAGTCTCATCACTGAAAAGTATTAAGTTGAAGAAAAGGTTTTAGAGGTGAGCGAAGTCTAACTACACATTCAGCAAAGCCACCAAGAGATTTATAAAATTGCTATTAAAAAATACCTTTCTGTTTGGTACTGACTAAAACTGTATGCTTTGTAACAAAGCTAGTAACTCTTTTTTTAGCAAGGTCCTATATTGCTTTAAGAAGACTGCTTTCTAGAAACCAGGAATTTTGGCCCTGACCAGTCAGATACATACCAGCTAATGCAGAGAAGCCTGGAATGAAGAGAGGTCATTAAAGACAGTTACAGAACAGATCTAGGACAGACAAAACTAGATAATGTATTGTCATGAGAAGATTATATAATCAGATTTTTTTAAAGGAGAATGTATTTAAAGCCACTTTCTAAAAACCAAGAGTAGACAAGCCTCTCAAATGTCTTCATTCCAGTAGGCTACTCAAATTCTGTAGGATCTGTAAAAGCATGACAAGTGTATAGTGTACAATTTGCTGGTCATATCACATTGTCTGGGCAGCTTTTGCCCTGATCTGCAGTAGTGTGTGTCAGAGAGAGAGCTGACAGAAAGGTGTAAGAGCAGAAACACCTACCATAAAATGGACCTCACTGCACAGAATACTACTATAGCTATGTATGGACTTTATTTCTAGTGATGTTATTCTTATGTAAAAGCCAATATGGAAAGCATCGGAGAGAAAATAGATATTTCTTACTTACACTTCAACTTCCAGCTACATATCAACATGTTGCACTATGGGTAGCTAGAAACAGATAGGATGGTAAATCCCAAGCCAAAGGAATCTATTTGGCCTAGTTACAAATAGGAAAGAGTGTTGTAGCCTTGCCATTCCCTTTTTTGTTTTGGACTTTTTCTTTATTTGGGTTTTTTTTTTCATTTTTTCCATCCTAAGTTTTGGGGACCTATGATTTTTGAGCCTCAGTCTTCAAAGAATGCCATTCCTGTAAGACCAAGGACTATTAATGAAAATGAGATATTTTAGCACATTCTGACAATGATGGGTCACTGTGCATCAGTGCCATTTTGCAGCCTTTGATATAAATGAAGGCCTGACCTTTGATTATTGTGCAGCCAGTTTACACTAGTCTCCCAGTTTAAAAAAATCCTAGAGATGGATTACTGACTTACTCCTCAGTGTTACTGAATCTGACTGAAGAAACCTTTGTTATTGCTGAAGGAAAAAACCAGAAATGAGAACAAATTTCCAACTTTTCACATCTTAAAGAAAAATCTGTATTCATGCAATGTAACAAATGTCTAGAGATTGCCAAGAGTCCTCATGCTTGCACCTACTTAACTTTCTGTAACTGTGACTTTTATATAACTTTTAGCTCTTGTATCTTTACTTTGTTTCAATGAGTATCCTGTATGCTAAAAAAAACTCAAACAAACACCCCCAACATGTCTTGGTATATAGTCAGAGCCACTACTAGCAAAAGACAACACTGATGACAGGGAGGAAAAAGGTTGAAATTAAAAAGACTTGCAGGCAGGAACAAAGGTATGAGCATTTGCTTTGAACCTGGGAGCCTCACAAGCCACCCTGCCAGTGTATCCCAGGTGTAGACCACATGAGCTGGGGAAAGTATGCGGCTGTGAGAAGTGTGATGACAGGTCCAAGTCTGTTCTGCATTCATCCCGGCATGCACCGGTGCATCTGTTATGCATTTACAAAGGGTTTGACTTTTTCTTGCTTTTCTTTTTCTTGGTAAAGTTATTTAAACAAATTTAAGCAAATATTGAAACCATTATCACAACAGCAGTGCAGAAACTCTTTGAAAGAAGATACAGTTTTGGCCATAAAGTGGTAGCACCAACTCTCCCTTAGAGCTGCTGTAATGGTGCTGCCCTGGTCTCTGTGTGAATCTTCTGTTTTCAAGCAAAATCTGCAACAGAGCATTGACTTGACAGCTCACTCATGTGTGCTAAAATAAGTTACTCCTGAGAAAAAACTTTTAAATGGCCCTGGGAATGTATATCTTCTGGTGCACTGATGGAGTTGCCAGGTGCCTGCAAGTCAGCTGGGGGCAGGAAGGGTGCTCTCAGCAGGTGCCCTGAACACTGAGGTCCACCACGGCTTCCTCCCACTATCACACTGCGGTTTTCCTCTGGGGCACACTAGTCTGTGTGGTGTGATGGTGTAGCTCCAAGACTTGTCCTGATAGATAGTCAAAACAAGGCCAGGCCTCCTGCCCAAGATCCATACCTCAGTACATCTGCCACACCATTTAAACACTAACCTTTAGAGCCAGACAGAAAAGATAAGTTTACAACCTATATATGTGGGCATGTTCTCCATCCATTTTCATCCAGCAAGAAATCTTGCTAGTTCTATTAAACAAGAATAACAAGCAACGTTATTTATTTCTGATAGCATTCTCAACCTGCTAGATATCAAGCAAATCATCAGTGAGGCCTGGATCCTGACTCAGAACGTTACTGTGTTTAAGAGAAAAGAAATCACTTGTTCACCTCTGTGTGAAGAGCACTAAATAGTGAATGCAGGACAATAAGA
Source organism: Strix aluco (assembly GCF_031877795.1). NCBI lineage: Eukaryota > Metazoa > Chordata > Aves > Strigiformes > Strigidae > Strix > Strix aluco. Next base: position 32,676,212 of record NC_133932.1, on the reverse strand, counting down.
TACAGTGAGAAAGATGGACAAAGAAGTAGGAAAGAAAAAAAGAGCTTGCTTGGATTTTGCTGAGTATTTTATTTCAGAGAGTCCAGTTGTGCAGAAATGAAGAGCTATGAATGGAAATGTCTGATAAAATGATCTTTTCAAAATCCCAGATAAATGTTAAAGTTTTTGCAATTTTAAAAAGAAATAAAAAATAAATAACTCCCAAATCTAGGGCCTACTCAAAAACCTGCAGAGTCCAAAGGGAGGGCTCTTTGTTCGGCTGGCTGAGGGTAACGTTATTAGCAGCTTGTCTGGGTCCATGTTCATTGCTCCAAAACAGGAGATATCTGTTATGCATGTCACTATAGGCCATACTGCACCCTGAGTTGGAATCTAGAGCAGCATGGGAACCTAAGCAGAATGGGAACCTAAGCAGAATTTCTTTTTTTTTTTCCTTTTTTGAGAACGGTATCATGCTGCAACAATACCGTCTGCTGTATGTCTTGCAGAAACATGAGGTTCTGAACTCTCTTTGGCAGGTTTTTGATTCCTTTATGATCTTCAGAAATCTATGCAGCCAACACGGAGAGGGGCCAAGTTCAGGTCCATGCAACTGCCAGCATTGAGTCTTTGCCTTATATACCAGGGCTGAAGGGAATCATCTGCTCCTCAGATGTTTTTATTTATTATTTTGTGCAACAAGATTCCAAGTTAATCTGCAGTAATAACAAAGTTTTATTATAAATGTGATTAACTGCTTTTAAAACTCAAAGTGATTGTTGAATGGCTTTGGTTCAATGAACCATTGGAGGTTTCTGGACTTTGACTCCTAGCATTTATCTCTTGTGAAGGCAGAAGCTTCTGAATTTAGGATTACACAAAAGTAAAAAGGAAACTGAAAAATAAACACATGTATGACTAGATCTCAGGCAGGGTGGTCCACAAGCTTGTGGGTTTCTGTTTTGCTGAGGAAAGCAAGCTAGGCAATGTTAGTGATTGCCCTAGAGTGGAAGGGCTCCTGTTGTTGAGTCTGGGGGTCTTCAAGATGGCCACCAGCCAGAAGAAGGCAGAGAGGAAAAACAATTTCTAGAATGGAAGAGGAGAGAGGCCTGTGGAGAGAAGCAGCACATTTCTGACCCAGCCAGCAATGTATGTCTTTGTGTTTTTGTTTTTATTGTGGCTTTGAAATGCACAATATTGCTGCAGCTTTGAAGAAAGCTGTGATTTGGAAATCACACCTAATACTTGATTCTGATGTAGGGGCTGAGCCTCCTGTTCCTCTCAATCCACAGGACACAGAAGGTGAGGTCCATCATAGGATCTCTCTTCTGTCTTTTTCTACTCTGTCTCTACCTACATGACCATAGTTGTGTGGCTTCTCATAGTAAAAAGCCATGTGAAATGGTAAAACATCACACAGTCCTCCTGTATAAAACTGTTATGAGTAATCTGACTGGATCTTTAATTTTTGTCAGATAGCAAAAGCAAAGGCAAGGCCGTTTGTCCCTAAAATTGGCAAGGTGAACTCTGTGTCAAAATATTTGGGATGGGATTTTCATAAAATACTCTCCTACTTGTTGAGAAGTGGAGATCAAACAAATCACCCCTTGCCCTTTAATTAAAAAAACCCAAACAACATCAGACCAAAACCTCACACAACAAAACCTGACTGTACTGAAGCAGAAATTTCTGTCTTCTCTCCCCATCCCTTCTTTCAACAACCTTGAATGAATATGAATTATTCATAGTTCCCATTCTGTACTGGACTAGTTTTTCCTTTTTCATGTGCTTAAAAAAAAAAAAAACAAAACAGAGGCTTTTTACTTAAAAAAGGTAGAAAAATTCCCCTCCTAAAAGTATCATTATGGAATTTTTCTTTCACAAAGCATCCATCTCCTCTATTAGGATGATTAAAATCATTTTAATGTAGTGCCAACTGGGGGATTGTTGCCTTCCTTCAAAGAACTATTGTAAACACTTAATCTCCTTTGTTTATATTATTCCCACGTAGAAGGCTGCTTTCTGTCTCTGGACCTGCTAAACCTTTAGAGATATATCAGCTCTTTCATCTTTTTCCAGTGCTTGTTTTAGAAAAGGATTAGTTCTGTGAGTAGGGTAGGACTTGCTGCAGAAGTGATAAGGTTATCAGACTCCTAGCCCTTCTCCATGCCATTGCTTACTTTCACCTTGTTAAGTCAAGTTGCTTTTAGTGTTTTTTCTGTTCTCTTTTTCTCAACTGCGACAGTAGTCAAAACAAAGATTTCTTGAAATTTTTACAAATGATCTGTAGTGTAAAAGCACCTCCCAGGCTTCTGACAGTCCACCATTAGCATATGACAGAACGGGTGGCTTTAACAGCATTCTTTCAATGCTTCCCTCCCATGTCCTCCTCTGCTGCCTCATTCTTCTTCTGCCATAGCTTAGACATGATCTACCCCATGGTCAGAGAGGTGAAGCAAACAGGAACTTAGAAAAAGTTGGTACCAGAAAAGCACAGCACCATGTTCTGTGAGACTAATAGCAGCTTCCTGACAGTGCTGAGCCTTCCAGGGGAAGTCACTTTTTGCCAGTTGCTGAGCATCTTCTAAAGGCAATGATTCAACTCACATCTCTTCATTGACTCATCAGCCAGGACTGGATTTAAATACGTTTCAGCACTATAATAATATATTTATTCTGTATGATTTTATCATCCCTATTCCTTAACCAGGATTTCTTGTCTCATCCCAAAGTTTCAATCTTTATCTGTAGTGGTTTATAACTTATCTAGTTAAAATATTATCTTTGCCATTATCAAACAGTAACATTGCTCATTTCTTCCATTTGTTTTCCACAGTGATATATTTTTGAGCTGACAGATCAGAAAATTGACTGACTCAGCGAGTGTGAGGGAATTCATCCTGCAAATAGACTGAGACTGAGGGGAAAACTGACCTAGGACTTGTGTGGCCAAGTGTCCACTAGAGCAGAATAATACATGATATTTGGTATCCCTTGAGGACTCTGCTGCTACTTGCTGTGTCATCCTGTGAAGTTCTCTGGGAGAGGTTTATAAGGGCCACAAGTAACTTAAGATAATATCTCTTTGACTTTTAGATATTTTATATATAATGTGCTATATTACCAGCCTCATTAAATTTACTTTGTGTGGTACAGAATACCTAGTCAATTGACTATTTTCCTGTTACGATCACCACATTTTTTCCATTGAAATCAATTCTAATTGGATTGAATCTTAGTGATAAAAGCCAAATTTAAAGTTGTTTATATATTGCCAGAGATGCACACAGATGCACACAGATGACATTATTAAAATAGATAATCCTCTACAGATGCATTCATTTCATAATCTAAAAATGCTTTCTAAAGTATTTTACAGCAACAAATAAAGACCGGCTTGATGACACAGCCTACAAGAAAAATGGTAAATAAAACGAATGCTAGCGTAAGTCCACAGTTACAAAAACTTTAGAAAACAAACCACCTCCACTCAATCAGAATTTTTAAACACATCTTTTCCTATAGAATTACTCTATATCTATAAACCAAGTTATTTTACAGAATTATGACTTACATCCAGGTGCTCCGCTTTCCGATCAAAGCTTAGAAGACCTGTTGCAAATTTTGTTGTTTGCTTGACACTTGGAGTAGCTGGCATTCTCCCTGGTGCTCTAAGGTTGTACTGCCAAGGGAAAAAATATGACATGCATCCCTGTAAAATTTGTGCTGCTTTCTTTGGCATTCCCCTCTTTCAGGGCCTGTGTCCATGTGGTAGTTCTGCTTTGTTTTTTCTAATTACTAGCAGCTGAGAGAGTTTGTGTCCAGGGGAAAGAACTTTAACCAGCTCTAACAGGTGCTCCAAGGCCAAAGCTTTTATACAATAACATGTGTAAAATGAGATGTTTGCTGCACCTGACCCACTAGCAATCAAATGAAACAAACACTGGACAAGAAAATACAAGACCATTTTGTATAAATACCTACATTTTCCAAGGCACTGTGCTGAAAGAGGTGCTAGAGTACTTACCTTTCTTTAATAATTCCATGCTGTGTTTTTTCCAAAGTATCTGAACAAATGAGTTGAAATCTATTATCTGTCATGGGCATTTCCAGCACACTGTAAACATTTCAGTGCTCTGGAGGACATGTGTACCTTTCCTGAAATGCATCCTTTAATTGGTTCTTCAGATATTCCTGGGATCATGGAAGTGGGCAGCTTTACCTAATGTTCCTGAAAACTACTTATGAACCTTTTTCCTTTGGAAAATTTTACATTAACATCATTCATTATGCAATGAAAAATGTTTGGAAACAATTGAAATGTTTATAACAGATGATAAGAAGTAGAGAATATTTTCTGCACATCTATTACATATACTTATGTGAATTTGAGATGATTTCTTTAATAGTTTACTATGAGCAAGGTCTTGTCTGTAAACTCAGGCATTATTTTCACTTCACTTATTATAAGTTATCCATAAAGTCGAACATGTAAATTATAGTACCTGCAGTTAAGTCCACTCTGCAGGGCCTTAGTGTATCTGTGTGGTGTTTCAGGCTCTGTGTGTGTAGTATTTTCATGACTGGGCATATGGGCATATGGACATTTGAACCTTTGACATGATGTTTTGGATGGCGTGACCTTGATATGACTCTTTCACCAAGAATCCACACAAGCCCTGACTTTTTCTGTCTTCTTAGCAGAAACCTTTATCTATACCCAACAGCTTACCCTGCTCCCTCCAGTGAGTGCTGGCATAGTGCCTGCTCTGTGCCCTCAGCCTGTGACATCCTCTCTCCTTGTTGCTGTCCTGGAGGTGCCAATCCCACTAGAGGGGGGAGCTCAGAGTAGGTTGCAGTGGGCTGGGGTCAGTTTTCCCCTTTGCAATAAATGAGTGCTGTATTTGTGGAAGAAAGAAAGGAGGATAGTTGAGAGCAAATCAGTGCAGAAGTAAACAACAGAGCCTTTAAGTGATGGGAAAGGGCTGGCTTTTCCATGCTTATATGCTTACATGTTTATTCATATGGTCAAGTTCATACATGCTGATGTCTGTTCATAGCTATGTGGTGTAGAGCTGTTGTGACATGCTGAGACTGGAAATGGAGATGTAGTGTAAATTAGACTAAATTACAGCACTAAACAGTAAATCATTGAAAAGAATTTGATTTTTTTTTAAGATCCTGAAACTTTTTGGCAATGTTTTCCTCTTTCATATTAGCTAAGATATTAACCTACTTACCTTACAGAAGAGGTTCAGGAGATTTGAATTCTAACCCTTCATCCAGCTTTTAAAATCTGAATTCTGTTCTGGCATTAGAGAATGTAGACAGTTGCCTCTGAACATGTTCACTGCTCAGGCACAGAATGTGAGAAGAAAGAGATAGTGGGGGCTGGTGGGATGCAGATCAGGGAGAATGAGGCAGAAGTGATTTTTATTTTCTGGGAATGCACAGGAAGACGTGGTGAAAATGATGAGGATCAGGTCAGGTATAAAATAGGTTTAGTAAAGAGCTACAAATCTAATATACCAAGAAGTGCCAGAGACCCTCATTATTTGTATCACATTGAGGAGATGTGGCAACTCTTGTTGCCAAACTCTGATTGCCAAATCTGGTTTCAGATTTGCTAGCAGTTCAGTGAGGCTGTGCACCACTTCAGTCTTTGGGAGTCTCCTCAATACCCAGAAGGAAGTTTTCTTCCAGCAAGATTCTGTCTGTCCCCTAAATGATGGGACCTGCTCTGTTCTGTCAGCCCCCCTGATTCAAGCTGCAAGTGATCAGTAATTGGCAATTTGTATGGGGTTTTGATGATTTTTGCATAGAAGTTTTTTGCATTCAGGTTAATCATTCTTCATTTTGTGGGGTACTATCTTAATTAATGGTGCATCCATGCTCCACGTGCTCTCCATATCTAACCCAAAAGTAAAAGATTACCTGTCTTGGGTGAAGTTTGTGGAGGATGGAGTCAGAGAAGTGGAAGGGTGAAAAGAAGTAAGAGAAGCAGCTGAAAAAGTGAAGAAGAGTTGGGAAAACTGCATTATGAAGTTTAATCTGTGTGGCCCAGGTGGTGTGGTTTGCTTCTACTTTAAAAGTGATCTGTGTTAACATTTGGAAAAGCATGGCCATGTATCACACCTGGCAGATCAGAGCTGAGTGTGTGGATAGATTCAGTTTTGTTCCCCTCCTTACACCCTTTGCCACTCTGTTGCACCATAAAGATCAATAATTAGTCATTCACTCTGGTTTATTCAGAAGCAAGAATTCAAGTAGACCCACTTTAAAAAGAAATCAAAACCATTTATGATAGGCTGTGTGTCCTGGTTTAGCCAGGATAGGGTTAAGTTTCCTCAGCAGTGGGGGGAAGCTCTAGCCGGGTTATTCATATACCATGCTGATGTCACGTCCGGGCGCCAGAGTGTGGGAAGAATCGGTGATCGCATGGGTTGGCGCAGCCGGTTCTCTCACTGCTGTATTGGTAGATATCTTGCTCTGTTCATTGTTATCACTTTTACTGTTATTGTTATTGTTGTTGTTGGTTGTGTTGCTGTTGCACTGTTGTATTAAACCTTTCCTTATCTCAGCCTCGGGGCTTTGTATTTCACTCCCTTTGTGGGGGAGGGGCAGCGGCCACGTGGTCTCAGATGCCGGCAGGGATTAAACCACCACACTGTCTCACACAGATGATGATTGAGATGAAAATGCCTTGAATACCAATATGAGCAAACAAAGTAAATAAAAAAATAAACCAAATACACATAAATTGTGGTTGACAGAAACCAAATACTTTTACTTCCTCTCTTGTCCTAACAGTTACTAGTCTTTAGCTGCAGCAAGCAAACAAGATAAAAAACTTGCAAAGGGAGGGTATTGTACTGAAAAACTACAGGGGAGGATACCTAAAGCATATTAACCAAACTTGAAACTTCAACTGTGACTACACTGCAATAGGAAAGCTTACTCCCATTTACTCTTATTGGTATATATCATTGCTTATTCCTGTTTACCATTACTTGGGATTGGTAGCTATTAGATACAACAGTGTAACTTATGACAGGATCCTACAAAGAAAAGGTATTCTGAAGCACCGTTTAACAGACAGCAACACAGGGAACTGTAAACTGTTAGAAGGGCATGGGCTATGTCTGTGTTAGCAAGTAATTCAGAGCAACAGGAGCAGATTGGAGCAAGCGGGGTTGAGGTCTGTCCCCTACATCTGCCCTGTATGAGGCTCAGGTTATAATTTGGGTTTGACTGAGCCCATTCCCTTTGACTGAATGTCCTCACTGTGCATATAGTTTGGAGCTACCTAAAATATCAATTACTGTCTTGAATCTTTATGTCTTAGTTTGCAGCATGTTTAATGCAAACATAGGACAGATCTTCTAGATCATGCCATGTCTACATTAGCAATTATTGTGGTCCTGTAGGAGCACATCCATAGAGAAAACAGCTGAATTAAGCCTCTACTAGATCTGTCAGTGTGTGGCAGTTATTTTGTTTTAGCTCTGGTCTGGTCCCATGAACTAAATGCTGGTTGGTAGGTAAGTGTATGCGATGTGTTCCTGGAGCTCATCTTCCCATGTCTTTTCATCTGAAATGAATGCAACCCATGCTTCACAGACCCTCTGCAAAGTGAACCAAAGCATGGTAGCTGGTAATATTTAGGAGACTGGCTTCAAAACCATGCTTCTGATCTAGCTGAAATGTTAATGGAGATGTACCTCTTAGTCTTTCTCTGGAAGGAATGACATGCACCAAAATTGCTCTGTGAGCATGTGGTAAATGGAGGCAATCGGGGGGTTTCTTACAGAATTGCACTGCAGCTCTGAAATTAATGCTAATATAGACAAATACAGTGAGAGAAGCTTCAAAGCAGAGAAGGAGAGACCCAGAAGAACAAAAAATATTGGCTTGTAGGCAGAATTGCTAGTATTCTGGCAAAGATGAATACAGAAATGACTCTACTGGGAAAAAAACAGGGAACATTTGGAAGAGAAAGTACAATAACTGGGGAAAATTGGAAACAAAGAGCAATCTTAAATTAACCATAACCTTGTGTTAAATCTTCTGTTTTGTTGATTCTCACTTTAGATTTATCTGATTACCTGAGAAATTTCTTAGTTTCCAAATTTCTAAAGGATAATATTACATTAAAGTAATATAAAACAGGAAAAAATGTGGTGGTTTTTTTTTTTTTTTTTGTTAAGAACAATATATATACACATAGGCACCTGAACTGTGTTTGGGTGTATTGTATTTTCAGAGTGCAATGACAAATATGCTTCATAACTGTTAAGTACTGAAAACTAACTGTTAAGCAGGATACCATGTGCTCTGCTTTATAGTGTACAAATAAACCAAGTGACTACAAATTTGCAAATAGATTTAAGAAAGAGTCAAGTAAAATAATTATTTTAGAATATTTGTGTATATGTTTATGTATTGCAAATAAAAGGAATATGAAAGGCAGAGAGTATCAGGGTCAAGGCCTATTGCATTATTTTCACTTTCAAACAAAGCTTAGTGAGCAGTAGAAAGTACTCTTCCCATGTCAGGTTTCCTCTCACATTCTCGTCTAATAAAAGATAAGTTAGTTAGCACTTGCTTCAGAGGTGGCATTAGTAAACTTTTTCCTAGTCACTGTCCTATTTTTCTCATCTTATAGGAATTCAGTATCTTGTCAGACTTCTATTTGAGACCCTTTACACTTGATTGAAATTAGAAAACTGTGGTTAAGGGAAAAGTTCCTACATACATGAGCACACACTGACCTTAATTGCATTAATTTCTTACAGAATCACATCAAAGTGTTGTTCTAAATTACTTGCACTCACAGAAACTTGGAAAAGCTCACATACCTTACTGGCATCTTACTTTACTGTGCCAGGCATTCTGCTTTTCTCTTAAAATTTGCCATCTGTGTCAGAATGCCAATTTCTTTTGAGTGTAAGAGTCTCTGAATTCTCAGCTAAAATTTATCTTTGGTGTTATTGGCACTCGAACAGGTGGCAGAAAAAGGCTACTGATAATGGTTCACTGGATTACATCCTCTACGACTGGTATTGTTCTGAACAGTTTGCATTTTGGAAATCTGGTTTATCAGAGTTACTTAGTGATAATGTCATCAGTGAAAAGTCTGTGATCATCTGCTATATTTCTCCTGCTTAAATTTGTAGGAGTTACTACAGGAGCTTGGTAAGGTGTGGAGGGGATCTGTCTTCTTGCCTGCCCTGTCCCCTCTGCAGGAGGGGCCCTGTCTCCCCCACCCCATCAGGGGGTGAGTCAGAAAATCTGGGGACATGGTACTCAGGTTCTCTGTTTTGATCATTCTTGAGTACCTACCTTGACTATAATAGACACCATATGTCAGCTAAAATGTCCTCAGTAAAAGCTCTAGTACACATCTCTGGTTCCATGCAAAACTCATGCTTACTTCCACTCACTTTGTGACCCATCTCATGCAGTGTTACTGCACAGAGAGATTGTACTTATTCCATTTCTTCATCTCAGTCAAGTGATAAAAATAGTGTAATATAGGTTTCCACCAGATAGTTTCCGAGTCCTGTAGAATTTGTGTTGGTTCCAGGTCATCTGTGAAGCTTCTGTTGTCGTGAAACATTTATTGGAGTTGTGCTATTAAAAACCTACAGTACCATCAAGCCTCTAACCATTGCTATTGATTTCTCAGCAGATAAAGGTGTATTCCTCCAAGTCCATATCTGACTTCTCTTTGGGGTGTTGAAAAAGAAAATATGTGGGGGAAAAAAAGTGGATTGGTTTTTCCTTTCTTTAAGGAAAAAAAAATCTATAATCTTTTCATTAGGCAGTATATATTCTACACTCTACCTTTGTGCCAAATATCGTTATTTATAATAATAAATAACAAGCACATTTCATGAAGAAATACTCCCAACTTTTCCCAAATACTGAGACCTGTGTACCTGGATTTTACAAGATTTAAATGTTAGTATAAGTCACAGCAGAATTTGCTCAGTGACTTCCTGAGCATCTATTGCTTGTAACCTGGCTTTTCTCATATGAGTGATTTTTTGCTCTGTTATTCTTCTTAATTAGAAGAAAATGCTGAGACCCTCTATCCTGTAGACTATGACTTACAGGTGTCTCAAATTCTGTAATAAAGGGTAATGCAGGAAGGATCATGTCTCAAGTGCTCCCTGTGGAAGGGAATGTCTCACCTTCCAGCTTCCTCCATCAGCGCTTTGGAATTTCAAGTTGCTGAATTAAAATGGTGTCAGGAATTCACTGCTTCTTTCTGAAATTTCAGGTGTGACAGTTAAAGTATCTATCACTCTCTTAACACCCTACACTGAAATAATAAAAGCCCTCAAAAAAAATTACTGATCTCACTGAATATTACTAGTCTTCTCTCTTTAGCATCAGGTAGCTCAGAAATTTTTTGTGGCATTTCATCTGCTGGATAGTTGAAGAGTGTACACCACATGACATTCCTCCATACAGTTTCCAAATATTTACTTATATTGCTTTGAATATTATATTTAATACGTAATATAAGCAGGCTAACTGTTTTGCAAGAAAATCAAGCAGCTCTCGTACTCAGAGTAATAAAACAGCTCAGAGTCAGAACCTTGCTATTAAAAAGCTGATCTTCATGCTTCCCTTTTCAGCCCCACCACTCTACATCAGGAGGCAGTGCAGCACAAGATAGATATCACTGTTTTAACTCCTTGTTATCTTAGAGCAAGCTACCAGAGAGAGATACCAGTAAAAGTGAGAGGGAGCTAAACTCAAGTCACAAACATTGCTTCCTGCAGCACTCTGGCTTTTTTCTTGGTGGTCTCCTGTTCCATATCATAATAGGCTGTAGATGAATCTTTCTGTCAATTTGTTTATGCCCTGTTACTGCTCACATAGATAGTATAAGCACTTCTAACATGCATTACTTTTAATGAGATTTAAAGAAATGTGATTAGAAAGATTGGTTTGTAGAGAAGGGAAAGAAGTGACTCAGAAAGGATGGATGAAAGACAGCATAAACAGATGTTTGCAGGAGAATCGTTCATTGAGTGCACAGCAGAGGGGCATGTTTCCCTCCAGGCACCCTCAAATTCTTAGCACAGTCTAAATATGAAAAGCAATGCCGAGACTTACTAACATTGTCCTACCACTCAGCTGTACACAGTGTAAAGCAAACATTAAACATGTTCTTTGGCACCCTGACGTTACTGTCCCATATCCCCAGAATGAGGTAAATTTAAAGACTTCATCTCGTTGGCAAAGAAAACAGATGGGCTACACAGGAACCTGTGAATTATGCTTGTTTAGTTTTCCTTAAGACTGATTGGACTAAAAATTGTGCTGCAAGTCTTTATGGTGTGACCTCATGCATAGCCAAGATTTGGTCATTTCACGTTTTGTTGAATTTCACTCTAGAAAGCTCATACTGTGATTTGATGCTCCGACCGTTTAAAAGTGGATATTTTCCCCCTTCTTGTGAAATCACATGGAGTAGTTCTTGAATTTTGCAATGGTTGTGAGAAAATTAATGTATTCAAAGGGCCAGATATGTTAGGAACTGGCAGAGCTCCATTGACTTGCTAGGATTATGCCTCTCCAGCATTCATAAAGGTCAGATGGTTACAGACTAGTGAGAGCAACATGACATTTAGGGCTTTGGCCATATTCCAAATTCATGTGGTCAGCTTTGCTTTTTTTCAGAATTTGGGGTTTATTGGCTTATATCTAGTTGCCTTTTGTAAATATTCAAAATAATCTTTTAAAATATGACCTACTTAGCAAACCAGAACACTTGGTTTGCCAAAATGTGGCTGTGCTTTAGTCTTATAACACAATGACTTCGTATGGAGTCTTTCCTCAATAATTTTGCACACGTAGCTTTTATAGTGGGTTGTACTTGCAAATACTAGCCTCACAAGTATGTGAACAAAATGGAAGGTCTGACACTGAAACCAGTAGTTGCCATGTAAGTGAATAACAGTGGGATGCTTGTGAACCATCACCCAGGTTAACTACCGAGGATACAAAGGAAACGAAGAAAAACATTGAGAGGAAGATTTTTACAGCTTCTCAGATTCTCAGTGACAGTTCTGAGACTGCAGATGAAGATTTTCTCCAGTTTCATCTGAAATTGCAGAGAGAGAGAATTAGGATGTTGTGACTTATTCTACAGGACAGCAGTACCCCTCTCAATGGCCTCATTTTCTTGAAGATGAGAACAAAATTATTTAGATTAAATTTGGCTTGTCACAAGTGTCAGAGTGGTTCACTCTGCCAGAATTTCATTCATCTTCCTGGGTAAAACAGCTTTTGGATCCAGCAGCTGATAGGAAACAAAACTAATGATGATTATTTGTATAATCTAAAAGCACTTTCTGCTCCTTTCATTTGGGAACACTTGCACTCTCTTTCTCTCTGTCCCTGAGTTCAGCTGAATAGCAGCCAAACTACATCACTCAGTTATCTCATTAGTCTTTTATAAAGGGCAAGACAAACAAGTGAGCAATGCTGAAGTATGACGGGCTTCATTTCAGGGGGAAAAAAAAGGGTTTCTCCGTGCTCTGAGATAGAGCTGAAAAAACTGAACTTTAAATTAATCTAAGAAACACAAGAAAAAGTTATTTAATATTCCTGACTATAACATGAACAGAAACAGAAGAAGAAATCAATTTAGTTTGTCTCCTCAGAGCTATATTAGTAGAGTAGCAGAAAATGATGGGTAGAATTTTAAAGTTCATGAATACCTTTGGAGCAGAGTTTTTTGGAAAACTATCTCTGAATTCTTGCATAAGGTAAACCTTGAAGCTTTCTCAGTAGCTTTTACATCCAAACCCTCAACTTCTGACCTTTTACTCCTTTTGCTCCTAGGGTCTATGAGATATAAGTATAGTGAATCACAGAATCATCTAGGTTGGAAAGGATCTTGAAGATCATCTAGTCCAACCGTTAGTGAGATCTCAAAAAGTATAAATATTTTAATCTTAAAGTCTTAATCTTTCAAAATTTAAACACAGATACAAATCTTACTATTTCAGGAGTTTTGTTTTAGTAATCTCATTAAAAACACAGTAGCAAAACTGATGCTATTTATTTCTGTGCATCTTTTCTCAACAAACTTCTTAAACCTCAACAAAAAGGAAATACCACATTAATAGCCCAAATACAACCCAGAATCATTCTTATTGAAATAACAATTGAAAAGCCTTTTCTTTCAGAATATTTTGGGTAAGATTATACTTCTGCATCTTTGGTTGACTCCGGATAGTTTCAGCTATGGTGGTGATTTTGTTGCAAAGGCAACCTCTTTACGTGACCAGTTTTGTGTCCAGTCACAAGAAAATTGTTAAAAGACTGCAATGTGTAGTGCAAATAAAGCAGGGGGGTCCTTTAGGCGTGAAAGAATAATAAGGTGAAGGATGGAAAATCTTGCATTACAATGGTCAGTGTTTCATGCTCTGTTAATGAAAGTCTTCATGCTTGCCTGTTGCACAGTGAGAATAAGTTCGCTTACATGTTTTGAAGAATACGTATTTTATTATAAAAGGAAAAATACCAACAGTTGTTAATCCTTACATGATGATGTGTGCTTGCTTCAAATAGAGATGGGCAAGTGATGAATTACAGCAGTCCCAAACATCTGAGAGCTGAGCCTGATACTTGTTTTGATTTTTTAGTTCAGTAAAGCAGTCACTAATGAGAAGCAGGCCATATGGTACATTGCATCATTATAGAAAATTATAACAGGGGTCCTGAGTCCTAAAATACATGAAATGTTGAATAAAAAGCTTAAAAGATAAATCAAATTCCATTAAACTTTCACAAATTCTGTGCTGTGCTATCAGTTCACTGTTTAGTCTTTTACTCATTTGTATATTGTAGTTTGGCAAGAGAGGCTGAAAGAGACATCTCAGCAGAGATTTGCCATGTGAATTAGTGTTTGACGTCGTAAGAAGTAGTGCTATTTCCATTTCTGATGCAATAGTAGGTTTTTGGAACCTACAGCATTCCCCATTGGGAGTTCAAGCCAGAACTGATTTATGTGATCTTTATTCTGGAAAGGTACAGGAAGGATAAGTTTATGTAACATAATGCGTTAGTAATAGAGCAAAGTGGTTGCTCTATTTGCGTTATAACACTGTCTTCTTGTTGCTTCAATATGTTGCATGCACTATACATTTGTATAGAACTGTGTCTGAGGACACGCTACTCAAAGTGCAAAGTGGTCTCTATACATTATTATATATTTTTCCTGGTCTATAAATTTAATTTTTTTTTTTTTTTTTAAAGAGAACTTGCCATCAGTTGGTTCAGCTACTGCTGTAGCTGTGTGCTGGTTCCTAGTGTGCTCGTAGCTTGCCTAATTGCCAGCTGCACATCTGCAGCAGATGTTGTTGCTCTCTGCTGCCTCCTGCTGCCCCACACCAACCCCCCAGCCCCCGGGGCGATGTGACAGGATATCGGTTTGGTGCCAGCTTTGTCAGTAACAGAGGCAAAACCAAACGTGGTTACCCAAAGATATAAAGCCAGACTCGGACTTCTCCTGTAATAGGAAGCAGAAGAGATGGAGATGAGCTAAGCATGGAAAAGGAGGCAAAAAATGAGACCTGGAGGATCACACTTGCAGGTCGTGTTGAAGGTGGAGAAATATAAGGTCTGGGACAGCCATCAACTGCTCCTAAATGGAGCTGACTTTGCTCCCTAAAAACAACTTGTCATCCTTGACCGCCCTGAGCAGCAGGGACAGCAGCCAGCCTGCTTCCCAGGGCTCAGCATAAGCAGCGTAGGTTAAAAGTAGCATGGCCTTTCCCCTACCCCGCAAAGGTACACACTCCCCATGTAGTTGCCTACTTTCCCTGCCTCCTCCCAGTAATAAACATCTAGCAGTGATAATGGAGCTGAAACCTTGAGGAAGCACATCGGAGTGGGGGACAGCCACAGTCCCTTGCAAAGTGTGCTAACTGATTAAGCAGCTGCTTTTGCAATTTCCCACTGAAGTTAAGCAAGTGAGGTTGAACTGTGGTGTGGACCAGTGCTCTGCTTTTGCAATAAAGATTGATAATTTCTTGGGTTTTCTGTTTGCTTTTTTAAAAAAAAAAAAAAAATTTATCTATACTGTTCCTCAACAGCATGCTGTGTATCCACACCCATCATTCATCAGGTCTTCTGTACTGCCAGAAGGCTTTCTCAGTTATCTTTTGGCAGATTGTTTCAGCACAGATGTGTTTCAGAGGTTTTGGTATGAAAGCCTGATGCTCCACACTTTTTCGTTGCAGTCTGCCAGAGCCGTGAACGGCAGCGATGACGTCACTGATGTCAGCATCGCACAATATATAATTATGATGTAGTTGGCTGAGTTTCCTCTGGGGAGCTCTGTATTTTGTGTTGTGGTACCTTACTGCAGACAGCGGAGATTGCAGGGAGGAAGAGAAGTACTGGGTTTACTGCCTCTCCTTTCTCTTCTCATCAAACTGGTCACCAGCTGGAGGTGGACAGTCCTGCCTGCCTGGTGCCTCCACTAAGGAGGAAAGCGAATGATGCCTGTGCCTGGCCACCGTGGAGGGAGGAGGTGTAGAGGAAATTTTTAAGTTGCTTGTTTATCAGAGACTTGGAAATGAGCTGGGGGTCAGAATAACTCAGATTTGTCTCTGTGTTAATGTCCAGCTCTGTTTAATATCAAAGACAGCTGCAATCCTTGCACAAGGCAGAATCTTAGCTGACCAGCTATCTTACTTTACCATGCAGGAAAAGGTCAGCAAGGGCATTTTTTTAAATGAAAGAGTGGTTCTGCAATATATAAACAAAAGTTAGTCAGAAATCTTGAACAATAATTGCACTGTAAGTTGTTTCTTTGATTTGTTTTTGTTTCAGGGTTTTTTGTATCCTTTTTAGTGGAGGGGTTTTTAATGCCTGGAACTGTGGGCCAAGAAAAAAGGAACAAGCTTAAAAAAACCACATCCTCTCCTAGGACTAGATTCTTCCTTTGGTTGTGATGCCTATTGACTTCACAAGATATTATCCAAGTAGAGTTAAGCACAGAACTTGACCTGATGATTTTGCAAGCCTAAGTTTAAGTTTCATACGTGCTCTTATCCAGTTAAGCAAACAACTATTTCTACTGTGAGTAAATGCTCTCCACTGGGATATCTTGAGCCTGTACTTGGCTGCTGTAGCTTTTTTTCTGTTTCCCACAAACCCTCTTCTGTCTGACCACTGGGTGTCAGTGAAAGACTGTGAAGTAATTTTCTGTAATTAAATATACATGAGTTTCTCTCAGGCTCTATGGGTGTTCTTTAGTTAAGGTGGCCTGGGCAATTTTAAGAAAGCTGACACATACACCAGGTGTGTATAAGAATTAGGAAAACCAGCTCAGATCAGTAAGTTGTTCTGAATTACTTCATTATTTTATATGAAATAATTCATACAGTCATGGGCACTTAAGAAATTAAAGACATTTACCCTTCTTCTTTTACATGTAAAAACACTATTCACAACACAATACAAGCAAGCCGTACAAAGCTGTCATATTTTACTGTATTCATATTCCTTGTGCATTAGCCACCAATGTGTAACTGGAAGTTGCAATCCTGAAAGGTGCTGTCCTCATGCAAGGTGGTCAGTAATGTCCTTATAAATGTATGAGAATTCAGTGTGCTCCACACCTTAAAGTCAAACCTATTTTTGAGTCTCTGCCCAATTTCATCAAGGGGAAAAAATTCTGCTGTGGATTCTTTGGCAGACTGGGCTCAAAGGTGTGAGTATCCGATATAAGATAAAATACAAGCTGAAAATGTGACAGGTTATTTTAAACTGAAGGGGGAAAGGAATTTAATTTAATGGAAAGTGTAAATACATGTATCCACATAATAGCACCTGTATTTGAATATCATATTTATTTTATGTTGAAACTGATTCCAATGTTCAATATGTTGAAGTTGTAACACCATTGAACAGGCTGTTGGAAGGAACCTTAAAAGTTTTGGAAACTTGTCAGGAAACAAGTGGCCTTTGGGAGTTGGGCAGGTGTCACAAGCATTTGGGGTTATGTAATAGGTACATTAATTGTATACTGCTGTGAAAATTATCTGCTGTCAAATTACTGAGAGTTTCAGTGTCAGTCTGGTTCTTCCTCTTTAGACTTCAGAATTCTCTGACCATTGAAATGTGTTAATTAGTCAAAATCCTGGGATCTGCTGCTCCATACTGCTGACACGTTCAGGAGGGTACTGCTGCCTTTGCTCAAACTCTACTCATATTTTAAGGACAGTTTGCAAAATTAAAGCATATAAAGGTTTACTCTAAAATAATCTATTTTGATGATCATTCCTTAGGAAAAAATCTGCAGCAAATTCTTTGGCCTTACAAATAAAAAATATATCGGACTTCTGTTTAGAGTATAACTATAAAAGAACAAAACAAGATTAACGCCAAAAGTTTTCTTTTGCACACTACAAAATGGAATGTCCCTGTATTGCCCTTCTAGGTATTTTTACTGTTTACAGAGTGGATATTAAAAGGCACAGATATTTGAGATCTCACTTGATACGTAATGTGGTATGGGAGAGCTGCCCTTGGAGCAAGGATTTATCTAAACTGAATCTAGTGTAAAAATCATCTTAATTTCCTGAGCTGTGGGTCTAAATGAGGGAAAAGTATTGGCTGAGCACTGCTGAATTTCTCATTTTTTGTCCTGTGCTCTGCACAGTGACTTGCCCACTGCTCCGGGTCTGAGCCTTTGCCACTAGAGGCCCTTCGGTGCTAGCGGAATGCAGGGGAGAGTTTTCACAACTGCTGCACCTACGTTTGGGGGCTGAAGTTGTGCTCATGGAAAAGAGTTGCAAAGTTTCCATTATTTTCACTGATGTAACAGCAGGTCTGTAAGTCAAAGTTTCTAGGCAGCCAAAATCAAGAATCAGTGTTATTTTACTTATATTGATAATAATGTAGTTCTACCGAAATCAAAAAGAACTTTTTTGCTTTACTCTAAAGCTGAAGTGCTCAACATGTACCTCCTTAGGTGTTCCAGTGCAATGAACTACACACATCAGTTATAAGAATTTCAGTGATATTTAAATGTTTAAGTGGTGCTTGAAAAGTCATGCTGTTCTGACTAGAGTGCTAACATTTTTTTTTTTTGAGGTTTTTATTTTGGTGATGAAATACAAATATTCCTTACTGTTCTATTGTCATTTATAGCAGTTAGAACATTAAATACTTTTCTGCTTTGATAGGATATAGTATTGAGAGTGTTCTGTGCATAACATGGTCTCAAATGTTTCACATCAAAGTCCATAAACTTAATGTCTTTCAACATTAAGGATTACAGATAAGCTGGAGCCACTGTGCATTTACAAAAGTGATTTCATTAGACCTAAACAGATCACATCACAAATTAGATTTGTATAGTGACAGAGTACCAGCATTCTGGTAAATGTGCATATTAAATTTACATACCAGAAAGCTAATATAATTTTTTTAAAAAATTTGATATCTTCTAGGAATAATATTTCTTCATATATGTAAAATATGATTAATGTAAAATTAAGTTGCTCAATAACAACATCATAATTTATTATTGTTTTGCATTACCTCAATATATTACCTTTACAAGGACTTCAGAGATGAACTTCCACCCCAATGAAATAAATGAACATCCAAGGATTATATTTATTAGGAAGTTTGAATAAGCTGCTCACCTGTGAAAAGGTACAGTACACACTTACTGTTCTGTCCTAATTTTTTCATTTTGAATAAAAGACACCAGTACAAAGGAGGACACTTGTGGACTCTTGAGCTAAAACTGCAGTTTGAGAGAGCTTGTCCAGTGGTGGGACTCAGCTTTAACTTTGTGCTAATGAGAAAATCATTTTGAAGGACCAGTTGCATCAGTCGCTGGGACCTGGGAGCAGCACAGGCTGCCTCTGGGAGCACCCGTCTTTGCTCCGTTGTCCGGCAGGCAGGGACGCGGGCATCCACTCTTCCAGGCTGTGCATCACTGCATGTATTTTTTGTTGCTGGCATCACAGCCATGTGGCTCTGTGGGAGCCTGGAGACATGCTGCCCTCTCCCCAGCTGCAGGATTGGGGAAATGGGGCTTTGCTGCTGCTGTCTTCTCATCCCACGTCTCCTCATTTGCAGGGAATGTGGGAGCCTGTTTCTTGCTACATGTTGGTAGTGTCCAGTAACACAAGCCCTCATCCTCTCCCAGGCCTCGTGTACGTATGTGGGAAAACATTGCAAAAGAAGGGAGTGTTATGACAATTATCAGGAGGGCATTTGTTGGACTGGGTCATGGTTCCTGCCTGGATGGGAAGGAGGACTACCCGAATCAGGAGAGTAGCGCTACCTGCAGCTGCTGTGCATGCCTGCAGGTATGCCTTGTGGGAACGTCTGAGGTTACATCCACCTCCCGTGAGACAGCAAGTGCGTTGTCTTAAGCATAATTCTGTGGTAAAGCTGTTGACCACATGGAAAACAACATTTCCAAACTAGAAAAGAAAATTTTCTCTCTCTGTGTTCATAGGGTTTTACTCATTTCAGTAGAATACTGTTAAATTATATCAAATTTTTCAGGAAGAACCTGTTGTTTCCAGAGAAGGAACCACCTTGTGCTATTTTAGACATCTGTGACTGAAGACTCTTATTCTACATTTTATACTGAGGTTGACCATAGAAAAAAATTAGTCTAGAAATGAGTCATGGGTTTTCACAATGAAAGCAATTAATCACTGGATCACCCTGACATGGGTTGTGGTGGATTTTTCATCACTAGTATTTTCTATCAAAGTATAATGTTTTGTAAAAGACATGCACTTATTCCAACAAGAATTAATTTGGAAATGTCCTATGACCTGTTCTGTACAGGAGATCAGTCTCAGTTACTACAGTGGTCTCTTCCGGCCTTATGATTTATGAATGTATATGTATGCATGTATTTGCTTCAGTAGTTATTTAAAATGTTTAATGTTTGTATTTTCAGTGTTTTCTTTTATAAAGTTAAACCTTTTGTGGTGTTGGCACAAGTCATGTTTACCTAAAAGCAAACAGCATAGAAACCATTATTGTCTTTGACTACTTTGAGGCTAAAAAAATAAATCTTTTAATTAAATCTAAAGGATTAGTAAAAAGGAATAAAAAAGTCAGCATACAAGTAATTTTAAAAGATCAGAAATACAGCCAGCTAACTTCAAAACGTAATATCTATGAAGGCCAAAAAAATGGCTTAAATTTTAAAAGCGCAAGTTAAACAAAACAACAAAATATCTCCCTACAACTTTCTGATGTTAAATTAATTAAACATTCTTAATTATGCCATGAAACTTGGGAAATACTAAAACTGACACAGACTGTAGTCTGCTTCAAATAATACTTTGTTGTTTTATACACATAGTGGTGATTTAAATGCATTTTAAAAGAAATATATATGTTTATACATATGAAAAATCACCTTAGAAAAAAGAGTAAGTCTATCTCCTAGGAAGTAATCTGATAGTTTCCGAGGTAAAGTTAATGTTTATTTAAAAAAAAAAAAAATATGAACTATATATCTGTAAATGAAAATTTTATAAAGCTGACACCATGTCCAGACAGCCTGGGGCTGTTGTGAATGCTTTCCTCCAGGTGAAGAGCAGGCATGGCAAACAAAAGTCAGGACTATAGCTGTCTTTTGGGTTGGATGCCCTGTACCCTGAGGCAGGAGGGTGCAACACCTCTCTGGGATGCAACATATCCACCATGTACCTCTCTCCTCAACTAACAGGGTAGTTGTAAACCAGATAGAGGAGAGGCTGGTCTGCCATTGCCAATCTTCATAAACTAAACCTCCCCTGAGAAGTGCCACATATGCAAAGCATGCGGTGCATCATCCTGACCTCTGGATCCCACACATCTATTTGCAGAAGCACTTCATGGAGAGACATGGAGTGACAGTGGCTCTCTCCTTTCACTTGGGCGCTGGCAGAGCCCCGCTGCCCCTGGGAGCGCCCTGCGACTGCTGCTTGTCAAGAGCAGTGACCTGCTAGGAGAGTTTTGGCCAGAAATGGCCTGCCAGACTTGGAAGCAGATGCTTAGCTGGTGTAAAATGGGAAATTACACTGACAAGTCACATTGCTTTCTGGCTGCCTGAGGTTTTGCCTACCACTCAGAAGCACTCTAGGGCTTTCTGAGACATTTATCAACCTCCCTTACCCTTTAAGTGAAGAAAGTTCTTGGCAGTAGGTTGTAGATCAAACTTTAAAACTGCTCTTCAAGGGTTCAGTGTTCTGTCTTAATGGAAAAGATTAGGTACACTGCAGTTAATACTGCTATATTTACTGATGAGGTGTGGATTGATAGGTACTGTGTTGGGACATAAGGAAGCTGTGTTTTCCCATTTTCCTTGCTCATTTGCTATCTCTCCATCACTTACTTTCAATTAAAAGATTAGTGATATTTAGTTCAACCACTATGGTATGAAGTTCCTGCTTCTCTAATTGCAGTTGAGGAGGGACTAGGGATAAAGAAGTAATTATATATATAATTAAAATCTTGTAGGTTTGGAGAAGGAATAGGTATCTTCTAACAAGTGATCTTTACCCTGAACTCTGCCATGGCCACTAAAGATTACTATTAAATGTGCCAAGAAGAAAATGAAAATTAATATTTGTATCTCAGTATAACCTGCTGGAATAATACTTAGGCATTTTAAGGGTTTAATTGAAGCTCATTTCTTGCCAATGTATATGCTTCTTTATTTCAGCAGAAATAACATCCTCCTAAAGTGAATATTTGGCTAGTAATACAGGCCTGCCCCTGAGAGCAAATCCTCTGAAGGGGCTGCAGATCACAACACCCAGGCAAGCAGCTGCACACAGAAGGGTTATTTTCTTGGGCTTTCTTTTACCTTTTTAATCCTCTTATTCTTTTCTTTGCAGAATAGTGGGATTTTTTACAGCTACAGAATGGTCCTTTCTTTATAAGATATATGATTATTTCTTGAAAAAGGATGTTATGCCTGCAAGTAGTCTGGGTCAGTTTATAAGTAATATGGGTAATGTGTGTTTAAACCCTCACATCTGATTTGGTAAATTTAATCTTACCAAGCCACCTGAAATTGGGTTAGTTAATTGGTGGAACTCTTTCCATAGCCTTATGATATACAATGGGACTGCTCCTTCTCTCTACTGTGGGGGCTTACACAGATTTCAAGGAGTATAGTGGTCAGCTGTACTTTTTTGTAAGACATGCAGGTGTAGATACAATGGCAAATGCTTTCACTGACTTTCTCAAACTGCTGGATAGGAAGCCTAGTCAAATTAGTTAAATATAATGTATCAGTAGTAGCTCTAAGTTGCTCAATGGCAGACAGCTGAAGCATTTGTTTCAGTGTTTGGCATTGTGATTCTGAAAACACTTATTTCCTTGATTTTTCTTACTCATACAACTGCAACCATTCTTTACGGCTGCTCATGTTGGTTTCATGTTCATAAGCTTAGAAACTAAATTCTCTGTGACAACATGGGGGCATTCAGGTACCTAAACACCAAAGTGGCTTTAGGTGTTCATTAGTGACACTAGACCCCTTCATTCTGAGTAATTCAGTCAATTCCCAGGATAAAATGTTAGAATATGTTATTTTCATACAAATGCTCATTTCTGGGGGAAAAACAAATGAACAACCCCAAACCAAGATCATTAGTCCAGTCTCAGCTCAGTTTAAGCAGAAAACAACAGCATATCACAGAACAGAGGTTCTCAGAATTATGAGGAAACTACACAGAAGCTATCAGGAAAGCTTAAATTAATGATGTCCTGTGGAAAAGTGTCATTTCTTAGAGTGCACTTACAGAACACTCGTCAGGCTGGAAAACAATAAAACAAGAAGGCAAGATGATAGCCAAAGCTGTTCAGCTGTGGGACGATACACAGAATACGTTAATTTCACACTTATCTGATGCTTCTCATTTTTGATCCCTGTCTTTGCACATTAAAGCCTTTGGGCAGTCATTCATTCACATATGCAGAGTGAATAAGACAATGCCTGCATGTTTCCAGATTTAAAAGCAATCCATACCATCTCATTCAAAATGAGATTTTCAACAGAGATTAATGATTAGCTTGGTTCATTTTAAAATAAATTTAAATTTATTTGAATAGTGTTTGAATATACAGCAGTGATATCATGCAACTAAAGATTATGGCCTGAATAGCTCATTGCATACGTTCTTTTTTCTTTCAAAAGCATAGAAGCCTATATTATTTTAACTATCCCCTAGTCATTGTTGGACTTTCTGCTGAGAGTCCACTGGACTCTCTCCCTTTAAGCCAGTAAACCTAAGTCCTCTTTCTTCCTTTCAATTAAAATGAGATTAATCGGCTTAAACTCATGACTTCCTTATGCCAATCCATCAAAAAAAGCTGCCATTAACTTCACAAGCAAAGTAACTTCTATAAATAGGGTTTAAGATGGAGAATAGCTTCCCTAAAAAAAAATCAGCAGTTGCCTCACAGAGCTGCAGCTGAACTCCCATAATACACTGTAGGTGAGATTCCCAATGCAGACTCATAGGGGGATGCCCTCCAATACAGTTTATTTGTTCATAACAAAATACAGATCTGGATATTTAAATGAGAATTATAATAATAATTAAAATCTTGCTCTACAACCCCATAAATGTACATCCCACTTGTAAAATGTGTCCCTAAGTGATGGCTTTCCATTTGAGAGCAGAGGTGGCAGTGGTCACTGGTCTTCGGAGTAATGGTTCTCAGCCTAGGTTCAGCCAATGAGCTACTTTGAAATGGCCTGTGTCTTACTGGTGATTTCTGTGTAACAGTTGTTCTCTTATTCTTTTCCATTAAGACTGTGCAGATATTTACTAAGATCTTTTGGGCAGAGTCCATAAAGATTGTGCAGTTAAAGAAGAGGAGAAGGAAGCCCTTTTACACAGTAACAACTTTTGCCATGCCACCTAGAAATTATACTGACTGAAGAGTCTTTTAGCCTGGCAATATATGGATATATCTGAAACAAAACTAAGACGTGCAAGGGGTGACTCATTTATCATTTATGGAAAACTGAAGTGGTTCTTTGGTCAAAAGTGAAAATACTTCCATGCTGGGAGGCAGCTTGCACACATTTTGCTTCTTCCTCAGTGACCTGGAGCCCAGCTAAGAGCCATTGCTTCTGTTGGGGCTGAAATGCACTGACAAAGCTCTTTCCTCCTGCATCTGTCTCACATCATGCACTAACTGCATCCCTGGCATCTTCACAGCACCACTCAAGTTCAAAAAGCTGGCCTTCTTATGCACCGTTCTCCATCTGCAAACACTGTGGAAACACAAGGTGATGCTGAGGGGAATCAGCGTAGAGACCCTTAACCTTTTGCCAGCATGAGCCAGGTTATCTAGACAGAGCATTCTTGTGCTGTACAGAGCTGCTTACATCAGCCTGAGGTCAAAAGAGTCAAACTGAAGCTCCAGTGAGGGAGCGTAAGCCCTCCCTCTCATGTGACCTGAGATGATTGCTGCCCCAAAGGAGCCATCCCACTGCGGCTTTCAGAGCTAATGTAGTCAGTATCAGCTCGTGCATCGTTCCTTCATCCTTCATTAATATTTTAGCATTTTTTAATTATTGCCCACTTATGAAAAAAAGTAGATTGCTAAACAGTTTCTTTTAGCTTTGCATTCAGTAATCACTATGGGGTTATTTATTTATTAGTATTTAGTCATGCTCCCATATTGCTTTAAAGTCTAGAAATATGAAACATTAAACGTGCATGGAGCAGTATTAACCTTGTAAGCTCATCTGGGCAAGAATTGCATCCAGCTCTGTTTATTCTAAAAATAACATTTTTCTTAAAAGGTATTAAACTTCTTTGAGTGCCATCCTCCCCTGCCAAAGCAAACCCATAAAAGCAAAGAGATGCCAAGCAATGGGACATTTCTTAATGATATCCTCTCACGGCATATTTTCCTTGACAATGACAGATTACATCTTTTCAAGGAATTTTTGTCCTCCTCAGATAAAGAAACAGAGCACCCTGAACATGTTAATCACTTTTGCTGTCTATTACAAACCCTGACTTAAAACCTCAAAAACGCCAGTGCATACTGAGTCCTGACAGATGGTCACAGGCTGCGTGCAGTGTGTTTATCTGAGGATGACGTATGAAGTCATATGTATGTGTGCATGTCTGTGATGTATCTTCACTGGATGCTTCTTGCTCACCGTTTAAATATCAGCTTATTGAGTGATAAATTAAATAAAATGTGGAATTTGCCTGGCTGTTTTCATTAAAAATGGCAATTTTTGCAATTTTTTCATCCATTTTTTTTCTCTTTGTGGGTTGATGTGATCTGAACTCAGGGTGAAATGTATGAGCACAGGGATTTTTTTGCATGCAAAAAGGAGGCCCGAGACAAGGTTCAGGTCTTCAGAGCACAGGACAAACTGTTAGAAATTTGTGCAGCCACTAAAGCAGTTAAGTCTCGCTTCTGTTCATGTCTGCAAAAGGTCTGTATGCCTGCTCTGATAAAAGGTTGAATACTGTGGAAATTCACAACTGCTTTTAAAATATATTTTGTTAATATATACGTTATGAACTATCATATCAGGGCATAAACAGAGCACCGAATGGGACTGCCAAAAAAAAGAGCTGTTTTTTATTAACCACTAACAGGATGACTGCCAAAAACAGAAGTCATAATCATATGAGAGAACTTCAGCTCTCCTTTTGTAAATTGATAGTGATATTATTTTTCTTTTTAGGCTTTTGTTTCTATGAGTTTGTAGCACAAATTACTGTATTTCTGTGGTGCTGTATGACATACAATGAATCTTTTTGAACGAGAAATGGGAAGAAACTCCAATTTTTACTGAGAGAGGACTCAGAATGATCTGGCCAGTCCAGATGTCCTGCCTTGCAAATGACTGATATCACTGTGGTTTTATGCAGTGAAATAATCACTTAGAGAGGAAAATGGGCTCTGTCTAAAGAAACATGGTCTGAAACAATTGTAGTGTAAATAATACTGTGTTTGTCATCAAGTGTGACTGGGAAAAGGTCAAGTTATGCCAAGTTTTACTGTAAATTGTTAGGGAACAGAATGAGTTTGGATTTACAGTTGGCAAGCTTGACAAGGCTTGGAAAACTAAGGGTGGGAAGCCACGCTTAGAGTGCACAGGTGAGGGGGTGGCACAGAATAGTGACAAAGTTTTTCTTCTGATCAGAAAATTTTCTGTAAAGTAAGATTTTGTTCTCTTGAGGAAAGAAGTGTATTATGTTTTCATTTTAATCAACAGTTAAGTTACTGTTATGAGGTAGACTTAAACTGGACAGCAACGAAGTTACTGAAGTACTTCCCTGTAGAAGGAGGAAATGTCTTGTATTGTACTGTACTAGCTAGTACTGTACACTGTACTAGCCTCATTTTGTTCTGTGCTTCTAGTTGTATATTCTCTGAATGGTGACACCTAACTTTGCAGATCTGTTGTCATTCTGAGGAGCAAGGCGTTACTGATAGAATTAAAACCCTGTTCATTAATTTAGAAACTTCTCACCTGCATGCTGAAAATACAACACATTGCAGGATGTGGAAGCACCATTACACGACACTACTGCATGTTGCCATCACTGGCTCACTTTTCTAAACATGCAAGTGAGTACCATTACCCTCAAACAATAAAGTCTCAACTTGTATTTAAATACTTACTTTGTTAAAAAAATGTATATTACAAGCTTCTGTATGAGGGCATAAGAGAAGTGCCAATAAGATTGACTAAAGAAGACTGCTGTGTTTTGGGGTTTTTTTTTGACCAGTAACAGGATAATTGCTGGATAACTGCCTTGAGATACCTGGTAGATTTTAGGAGAACTTGTAACATCATGCACCAGCAGTTCAGGTGACCTGTGGTTTTACTGTGCAAAACAGTAGAGAAAGGGACTAGACCTATATTCAGAATAGATACAAAGACTTGTCTGTATCAAATGGCATTAATTTAGACACATTTCAAACAGGCTTATCAGGTATTAATTTAGTCACATATCTAACAGTCTTATCACCTAAGTACCTCTGAAGTTATCAAATATTTTTTAACTGTGGTGAGCAGAACAGTGTTTTAATTCTGTCTTCTAAAAACCCACTGCACACACTGAAAATCACCTTCATCTGTATTTAGAAATTTGCCCCTTAATAGAGTCTTGTAGTAAATTGAGAATTTGAGTCATTGGAAATACAACACTAGAACTGGACACTATCCAGTTCATTAGAGATACACAGCTCATAAGATCAGAGTGCTCTGATCTGTAGTTCAGAAGTTGCTGCCAAATTCGGATTAAAACATAAAGAATATATTAAACACACTATCTCAAAACATTAATGCTCCAAACAGTTTTAGAAAGGTCTATGAAATATGGTCTCTAGGTTGTTTACCCTGCATTAAAGGGTGAATTAAAGCTATAAAAATGAGCCTGTGAAGCATATTAGATCCAAAATCCGCTCGAGTCAATTAAGATTTATATGGTCTTCAGTAGGTGTGGTATCAGCCATTAAGACAGAGTGAGATTCAACTGTTTAATTAGTATAATACAAGAAAAGACTTTCTTGTTGCAGAAGTTTAACACTAAAGTTATAAATTACAGAAGTATACAGTCACTATTCAATGACTACCACTATTTCAGCTTTGGCGTTTGCTACATATGATCATATAAACCCTTCTTTTACAGAACATTTATTTTGATAATGTTTGCTCTCTATTTATGACTTTTAATCTTTATATGGCCTGTACCAAGCTCAAAAATCACCGTGTTAACAATGAATTTTAATTTTTCAGATATAATGTGCAGATGCTTATCTCCTCATGATACTTGTAGAATAAACAAGCATCAGTGTTACCTGTCAAAATAAAAAAATAGTGGGTGTCTGAGGTTTGTGTGAGCACCATACTAGCCTGTGTTTTCCTCAGGTATGAGATCAGTGGAAATGTGATACAAAATGCAGCAGAAAGGTCTTTGCACTGCTGGCCCCGAGCAGCTGTTAAAGCACAGGACACATTCACGTTGGTGACAGCCACGCTGAGCTCTCTTTATTGCTAGTAGAGTGAAGCAGACACTTTTAAAGGATTCACCTGACCTATTTTGAACAGTTATTCAAGTGAGATGAATCATGTTACTTTTTTTAGAGACTCTCAATAGGCTCTCCGCTGACTAGCTGAGATGCAGGTTATTGTAGAACTCCGAAGTTTTTATTATAGTAGGGTATCTTTGCATTTGAAGCCCTAGGGTACAGATTACTAAACTGTGGCTCTTGAGCATTTTTTTTTTTCACCTTCATGCCTGGCTCACCTTCATGGTCACATGATTCACCTAGAAAGGAACCTCTGTAGTCATCTAATGCAAGTGCTTCTGGGTTATCTCCATTCCTTAGTCTAAAAAGAAGTTCACTAATGTCTCCATCTGTACTGTGAGATCTCACAGTGTGTCTGACAGTCCTGGTTCCCTCATTGTCCTCATATGGCTCCTTCTATACCTGTGTTCCTGCTCTGAAAAGGAGAGAAAGAAAGAGGTAGAATGAAAGAAGCAAAGAAAGAAAGAAGCAAGGAAAGAAGAAAAGAAGAAAAGAGAGCCTTCATGGTGTGATGGTGCATGTTCATCTTCACTGGCCTTATAATGTAAACACAATTTCTGGAAGTAGCTGAATGGTGAACCTGAGCTTGCCATGGGGCTGGAAAGCCGTAACCATAGCTAAACTATGACCCATTCTCAGAGAAGTCTCTTTTAGGTTAGGTGGTGCATGTCTGGTGATTGTTGGCTGTATGACGACTATTGTATGCAGCTCAGAGGGTCAGAGAATCTGGCCACTCTTCCTCTTCTAACATGCTGAAATCAATGGAAGTTTTGCTTGGAACCTAAAAGTAGAGTTTGAGCCAATCTAAGACTGTGAATGAAAATGTCTTCTGAAGTATTTTAGCCATTTTACTCATAGAAAATGCAAATTTGTTTAATAAATATAATCCTGGTGTGCTATTTTCTACATATTCAAGTAATGACAGCTTCTCATGATTCTTTTAAATGACTATATCACAGTTTCTTTTAATTCACCCTTTTTAGGAATTGTTTTCTAAGGATTCAGCTTGAATGAAAACATCTTCTGCTGGGGAATACCAACCCTGAGGCCAACAGGGCATGAGGAACCCAGTCTAGACTGTCTGTGAGGCGTCTTAATGGTATTTCCTAAGTAACAAATCTTTGCTCTTGATCTGATGTGTTCAGGTTTTACTGTGCAACATCACTTTTCCTTAGAGAAGTCAGGCTCTTTTTCTCAAAAGATTTTTCCCCAGGGTTAGTTGTTCTCAGGAAAATTTTGGTCAGTCAAGACTTTGGTGGAAAAGACTTTCTGCTGGAAAAGACTGTCTATTTAAAAAACTCAGACAATTTTTTTTTAGCACAGTAAGGCTCACTAAAATATTTTGTTTTAATAATGACATGAATTTTCTATATTTTATATTCATCTGTAACACTTAGACAAAATTGTATATATTTCCATGCTTTCAGTTTTCATGAAATCACTTATTTGGCCTAGCATAACTTTAAACATTTCCAGCTTCCATGGATGGAGAGATCATTACAAATTCTTTTCCATTGATTTGGAAAACATTTTATTAATCCTAAAAAAAAAAAAAAAGAAAAAAGAAAAAAAAAAAAGTCTTCATCTTACAATAATAAAGCATTTGGTTGTTTGCATCTCTGAAATCTCTGTCTCTCTACTCTGTTTCATTTTCCTTGCCTTTGTAAAATTTCCCCAATTAGCATGGACAATTTACACCCAAACCACCTATCTAACTGCATAGTGATCTACTATTCTGTTTCGTTCATTCATAGCGATATCTCACTTCCCCCAGTGAAATCCCAGATTCCACACAGTTCCTGTTTCAGATCTTCTCCATTTTGCAGAATACAGTCCACTTTTGCTCAATAACAACATGCAATTTTATTTTTATTTCAGCAGAAATATAAGTGTTTCACACTCACAATGACTGTATATAAATGCAGATCAGTGTCTCCTTTTCATTAGGTTGTATTCCTTTTCCCTCTCAGAAGGTGATTTCACCATACCTAACCCAGTGATAAAGCCCTCTCTAGCCAAGGGGGGTAGGCAGACTTGAAGACTCCAACTTCCTTTTCAGTAATGGTGGAGATTTTGCCCATTTCTTATTACAGAATATCCTATGCTAAGGCCCAATCAAAAAAGCTTATTGAACTGAATGGGATTTTTTCCATAAACTTTTCTAGGTTTTGGATCAGTATCCACAGAAAACCATCTAATAAATTATAGAATAATTGATAGCCGATGACAAGAGTTTCAAATGCAGACTCGCCACATCGCTGCCAGCGCTGCCTTGAAGAGATAGGAGCTATATAAATCTAGGAATAATGAAATCATCCATTTTTTCCAGAGACAAATGCAATCCAGAATTGAAGCCATGAAATCACATCTGATGCTAAACAAAAGGAATATTAACATACGTATGTTTCCAACTATAGGAGTGTTTCTTGATTTGTATGTTCTTATTCTTGCCTTTCAGCCAGCTTTTTTCAAACCCAGGTTTTCCAAGCGAAGCACTGCACTGCACAGGTGAGAAAAAGCTGATGTAAATATGTTAGTGGCCGTTCATGCAGCCAGACACCAAGGCTTTGCTGATTTCATGTGTCTCTGATCTCTAGTGATCTCAGTGGCAGAATACAGATGTTCTGTTGCTAACACTACTTTCTTCATCAGCCTTTGTCATTTTGAGTCATAATATTTGTGACACTTGCTTTTTTGAAGTTCATTATTTTTTACTGGGTTGCTACTTTATCCTCTGAAAATGTTCATTAATAAGAAAATATTTACTCTGAAAGTTCAAATGCTTGTGGTTACATATAGGAACATACTTGTACAATCAGACAAAAGAAGTCTGACAGTGTCTCAGGGTTGCATAAACTATATAGTGATAATTCTTGCATGTGAGATCAGGGTCCCCACTTGTATACACAGTAATTCAGCTAAAAGCTATAATATGGATGAAATTTGAAAAATTTAAAAAGAAATATTAAAGATACATTTTTGCATTAGATTTGATGGAACAGGTCTGTTTCTCATGCTTAGTTACTTTGATCTTGAAAGGGTTGCTCATATTCCCAAAATATGTTCACAAAATCAGGACTTGTCCCCAGAAAAAAAAAAAAAGGAAAAATGTCCTTGGGAGAGTCAAAAGGCAATTACTACATATCAGTTTTAACTTGTAAGGGTGCACAGCCACACATAGCCAGTGTCATATTATAGACATAAAGTGGAATTTGTGGATTTTATTATCATTTATGTCCTCATTCCTTGAGAACCTCTGCTCTGCAGCAAGTCAAAGAAGGTGAGTTTTATTACATGGTGCTGCCACTACACACAGATGTGTATTTCATCATTCAGTAGGTGAAAAACAGAATAAAAAGTAAACAGGATCAATACGAATGTTGTAGAACCTTTTAATTTTCATTGCAATTTTCTGTAGATAATTTTTTTTCTTGAGAATAGAAATTTTACTGAAAATGAAATAAAGATGTTCTTCCACAAGTGAAAGACAAGGCTTGATTTATAACTTGTCCTTCTTTTTTTTTTTTTTTTTCTCCCTAAATAGCTGTTTACCCATTTTGATTAAATGATCCAAAATTTTATGTAGAGCGAAAAAGATGGTCAGATCTTCCCCTGCTAAGTACAATGACCTCACAGAGTTATGGTCCTTAGATCTCACACAAAGACAAGGGCAATAAGCTTTGAAGCAACAAACCAACAAGGAATGGGGGGAAAAAGGGCATAACTGAAGACCACATACAGACACTGAATGGTGCACCAAAAGAAGGAATGTAAAAATTGCCATTTTATCATCATAAGGGTGTAAACCAAGTACTATGATATAGAGAAATTTGTGATATTTTTGGGGCACCTAACGTCCTTCAGTTTCTGTGGACTGTTACTTTAACAGAGACTTAAAGCAGGAAACATTCATCTTCAGAAGTCCCTTTAATAAGATATGCATTGAACAATGTCAGCTTGAATTAAACTCATGTGACTGAAAACACTGGTTATCTAAATTACATCCTATTCACTTGCTTAACTTGTTTATATGACCTGTAAAAATTATTTTTTTGCAAAATACAGTATAAATGCCCTGAAGCCCTTCAAAAGGAGATTAAGTCCATGCTTGACTGTAAATGTTTTTGTGGATTTTAGTCAGACACTATAATATATGTGATTGTAAGTTATTTTACGTACTGTATGATTATTATGGATTGCTAAAAGAGACCCATCTTTAAGAAAATTAAAAATAAATGAAAAGGTTATTTTCTTAGTTGGTGGCAGACATTCAAAATCTGCTTGTAAATGAGTGTATTTTTAAAACCAAATACAAAGGAACCCTTTAAGTATATGTTTTCTTACCTTGAGGCTTAGACTGAAGTTTTTGTGTATGATTTGTTGATACAAAGGTTAGATCTGGCTTCAAAAATGGCAAAGTATCTTTACGTAAAGTCCAAATACGTCAGTGTTCATACACTACCCCTTTCTAAGACCTTGCAGAACCTAAATCAAAATGTTTATTTAAACCTGTTCCTTCATTTCAGAAAGCCAAAAAAAGAAATACAACAAAATTCAAACTGCAACACCTCAGTTGGATCTTTTTCCATGATGGTTAGGCAAAAAAGCTGTTTCCAACATTTTTACAAGAAACCAGAACCCTTAGCTTATCTTGGTACATGGTATATTTCCATGAAAAACTGCAGCCTCTGTAAATTTTGTTTTATATGTGTGCTCTCTGTTTGTGTATGTATATGTAAAACTTCACACAGACTGTGTGAAAAGATACTGCAGGTACATTGTATGGGAGTGTTTGCAAATGCTTGAATTATGACCAAATGGTCACCATGCTGTAGTCAAGGTTGTTTTCTGTTTATAAGAAAAATTGTCTAGTTGATCAAAATTTTCAGAACATAATATTAGAGTTTTTAGAGCAATGGAAAAAAAGTCATTTAAGCAATTAAAAATTCTTCCTCAAAATGTATCAGTTTAAATTTATACTTTCTGAGTCTCCTAGTGCTGTAAGAAATGGTTGAATGAAAACATTTTCTAGGTTATGACTTATGTCTTCAGTCAAGCTGTAAATGTAGGATCTGTGACACTGCAACACATCTTTTCACAAAAGGCTTTTTTTCAGGAAAATAATTGTATTTATGCAGTCCCCCTAAAAGAAATGGAAAATTAGGTTACAAAAATGTGCAGTTATGAATCAATTAAAGTTATTCTACCTAACAGATTAAATCCAAGATCTAAGAAACAATAAAATTAATCATCATCCTATATTCACCTACCCAAGAAAAGTATCTCACCAATAGTAACCTTCATATCCCATCTCAGTGCTGTGCTAGGAGGGATACCCATTCTTCAGCAGTCTGCTGCAATCTGGAGCTCTGCATATGCACATGCATATGTGATGCAGCTGAACACAAGGGATACTCTATGGGACATGCACTATTTGTAATGCAGTTAGGAGTAAACTCTATTTTTCCATTATTTTAAAGGTAATAACATCTTGGTTTTGTCTATCTTCATGAAACAGACCTTCTGGGGGCAGTGGTGGTGGTGGTTGAGTTTTTCTGAATGATTGTAGTGACGGACTTTTTATATTGATTTTGGATGCTGACTATGGTTTCTTCTGCAGAAAAAAAGCACACCCCATAGACTAGACCTAGATCTCACATTTAGATCTCTAACTGCTGAACATAGGTATATTCTACCTTGGTTTGGACCTGGCTTTGTCTGTTACTTTCAGGGAGTGTAAAATGTTTCTGCTTTTAGGCATTTGCTAACTCCTTCCAGAGTTGATTTATGTAAATAACTTATATCCTCCCTTCCCTGGTTTTCCTGGCTGCCTCTATTCTGTTGCTGTTTTAATTCAAACTGTAAACTCTTCAGTGCAGGGGCTGTTTGCTTGCTGAGTGTTGGTAGAGTGCCTAATCAACAAAATCATGCTCAGACCTGGCCTCTCAGCACTCCTCTAATTCAGTGAGAAATGGGAATAAAGTAATAATCTCGGACCTCAGAATCTTTAAATTGCTAATATATACCTCCTAGATACAACATCATGAAAGCAGTTAGTCATCTTATCTGAGTTTGCTTTATCTGTGTCCCTAAACTCTGACTTTATGAGCATGGTTCCTTGCAGTTGTTGGGATTGAACATCATGCTGCAAAAAGTCACTATCTCTTTGAAAAGGCCAGCTAAACTGCTAAAATGGGTGCTGTCTAACCCTTCTCAGTCAAAATCAGCCTCTTTGATCTTAAACAGATGAGATATTTGGTTTTTCCAATCTCAGCTGTTGACTGAAAGCTGTCCAATAACTAATACCATAAACTGCTACTGCAGTGAGCTCTGGGAGTGCTGGAGATGCTCATGTCTTCTGGTGGGACAACAAAGGCCAAAAGAGACTGTGGGTCCATGTCCTGAGATGTCTTCAAGTCCAGAGCCTTACGATACCCTATGGCTAGCTTCTCTGTTGATACAAAAGGACAAATGTCTCTGAAAATCAATGTATTTTGCCCATTTAAACATTGTGAAATTTGGCCTGCAGTTTTCCAAAACCTGCTGATCTACCAGAGGAGGTTGTCCTCACATTGGATTTGTACTGGTATGTCTTTGAGCCTGTGTGCCTTAAGTTTTAAAGTATGTGAAGTTTATTTTATTGAAAGGAATGCTTATGGTGTATAGTGAAAGCATTTGGCTTCTGACTTCTTGCTTTCATTCCTTGAGTTCAATCATGAAGTGGTTAAGTGTTATTTATAGCTCTTAGACATTCTTTAAGGATGAACACATCTACTGAAAAAACAAACAGTCTTGGTGCTCGTGGGTAATTTATAGCAATTTTAAAGTTAGGAGAAAACTGTGATCTCATACTACAGGCTAAAAACCTGTCCCTTGATTGCTGCATGGCAATGGAATTTGGTTGAGAGGTTGACATAATCTGAGGAAACTGAGATTCACAGCATCCAGGTACAACTGAGCAGGGAAAGGCTCAGTTCCATGTCCTAAGGAATTACATAACTTTTCTTTCTCCCACTTTTTTTTTAATACTAGACACAACCAGAGGATCAAAAAGACCTTATATTTTTTCAGTGCACTGCATACATTCTTTAATTGAATTAAAAAAAATAATTCCACCAGTGTTGGAATATGTCAGTTTACAGAATTGAATTAAAAAAAATAATTCCACCAGTGTTGGAATATGTCAGTTTACAGAAAGCAGAAACTCAGGATTTCTTTTCAGTAAGATGTTTTTATATTTTAAATCATAGACTGTAAGGTCAGAAGATTTTTTTATACCACAATTCACTAACTGTAATTTAAGTATACCTTTACATCACTTTGAGTGCACAATAAAATCCAGTCGTGGTCTGACATCATTAAAAGACAGATGATCCATCACCTCTGTTGTGAAGTTGTCTCACTGCTGAGATGTTTCCTTGCCTCAGTTCCAATGTCTTCAGTGCACAGCTGCTGGTTTTAATTAGACCTTTCCTCACTGGATTAAAGAGCTTTTCAATACATTTAGCAATTTTTTCAGATACTTGTACATTGCAAGTCATCTTCCTGTTTATAAAACAGTGAGTGAGCATCTCACTTTATCATTGTAAGGCATCTTCTTCAACCTTCAATTTCCTTTTGTGGGTTTTGGGATTTTTTTAGGGTCATGTTTTGGTTTTTTTCCTTTTTTTTTTTTTTTTAGCTAAAACTGTTATTCAACTTTTTTTTTTTTTTTTTTCATATGGGCACAAGACAGAAGAATTTGTCTAACCATTGCCGTACACTGAGATGAATTAATCCTTATTTTATTTTTCTTCTCATGCTGCCAAGGATTGTCTTCACTTGCTGTGCCTCTTTCCCTTGTAGTGGCAGGAAACCACAGCTCTTCCACACAGATGGGCAAGCAAGGAGTTTATCACTCCCATCCTGCTTTGTCCTTAAAACACATTTCCTTGAAGCCACAGCTCAGTCAATGGCCAAGATTGGCAGACTCCTCCATTGGCAGTTCCCTCATTTTTTTAGGCAGGAGAGAACTATTCACTGTTAATGGCCCTGTGATTGCTTTTTCCACACTTTCCAGGCCATTCCCTACACTCCAGATTCCATGGCCAACTGAAGGGTCTAATTCACATTGTCTTTTACAAGCTTGGTGTCCACAAAATAAAATGGAATTATTAACTGGACACATGCATTCCTGAAATTGTTACCACCCTCAGTTTTGATTTGAGTGTCCCTGTCCCCCACTTCATTTAGTCCTTTCTGAAGAAATTCCAGTCTCCTCACTTTGTTCTGTCGTATTTCTTCTCTTTAGCATTTGGTGAATTTATAAAAAAGGCTGACAGAGTTTGTGGAGAGAGAGCTTGATTTCAAACAAACAAACAAACAAACAAACAAACATTATGAGTAGTAATCTAAATAAAGATATACATAGATACAATTTATTTTGAAAGAAGAAATTCTGACAGACAAGCTCCTGATCTAGGCACAGATCCAGAAAATCACCTAAGCACACATATAACATTTTTCAAAAAAAGTAATTTTGATGGCTTCAGTAGATTGCATATACTTTAAGTTAAGCACACGCTTCCATGTTTTCTCTGAAATCTTGTGTTGATTAACTCTGCATTCTAACCTGGACTGCAGTACAGCTGTTCAATAATAGCTACTGAATAATAACTATTATTATTAAATAGTAATTCAGTAGTTATTATTCAATAACAATTACAGGATTTTTACAATACTTTCAGCTTATGGTGCTTGTATCAATATAATATATAGCCACAGAGCAATATTTTTCTTTATTAACCTTCTTTTCTATAATTAATGATTTCCAAATTAAAACAATATTCCAAGAGTTTTCTTTATTAAATAAAGTTTGGGTTTTTTATTTCTTACATTTCAGGTGAGATACTGTGACCTGGCAGTACCTTGTTTATAAAGAAAAATTTTTAAAGAAAAAGTAATGAACATTTTAATTCTGTATTGAGCTCTGTATGACTGGGGCTATAAGCTTTATACAGTTTAACTTAGGGTCACTTTCCAATTTTGTATGTAGATTTTTTAGCATAATGAGGCCTTGTTCTAGTTAGAGTCCCTAAGTACTATTTTAATGCAAATAATAATACAATATGAATCAAAAATGTATATTTATATACTCCTACAAGTCTCATTATACAATCTTATCATACTTTTTATTATTGCTTATTTGGTGATGAAATAAAAACAGAATAAGAAACATAAAAATAGTAACAAACCCCCCCAGTGTGTGATGATGTGAATACCTGCTATGGCTGAGATCATAAGTCATGGAAGGAAGAAGACATGATCACACATAAAAAGCATGTAGAATTTTTATGTCATACTTCCAATGACATCGCTTAATAGCCTCATCCTGTAAATTATAGTCACATCATGTAAGTCATAGAACATAATTGATTTAGGTGAGAATCAATAAGAAATTATGTTGCTTAACACTTCCCATGAATGATGTATATCGATATCATTAATATTTCTGGTTTCAGCTGGGGATTGCCATTGAAACAACATAAGGTTCCTAATTCTCTGAGGTTTTGATTCTTTGAATGTTCCAATCTTAAACTTATCTACTGACATATAAACAACATAATTACACACAGTACTATAAATGGAATACTATATATGTCTTGATGTTGCTTTTGCATCTCCTATGATATGAAAATAAGCACTCATATTTTGATAACCTGGTTAACTTTTAAATTAAGATTTGACGTTTTAGACCTGTTGCTGACAATGGTGTTTACTGTAAATCCTGTTTAAAGCTTGTTCTGATTTGTAATGAGCAAATTCTGGGAAGTATTCAGGTTTTTTTAGAAAGAATAAAGTGTTCCGTTTCAAATTATGCCACTTGGAAAGGATCCTCAAAGGATGTATTTTACCAGTGATGATGCACTAGATTGTATTTTCTTTTAATTATCAACCTTTTGTTATTGCAATACAAGTAAATCTGTGAAGGGAGAAGTGATCTCCTGATCTGAAAAATAGTATAGAACATGTCTTTTAAATCCTCCTCTGAATTACTTCCATTGAAGATTTCTGTTTTGTTAATCTTGGAACATTGGGATCTATCATAGTTAAATAAAATAACCTGTTTTACTGCTATTATCTTTTCATTTAACATGTCTGAGGCAATTTTAATATCCCTTTGCATTAATGTGAGATTATATTTACAAGAGAAAGTACAAACTTCTCTATATTTCACATACTGCACATTATGTGGCTATTACGCTCTCAAAGGAGGGCATGAGGATTCACTTTAGTACTTCAGAAGCCTTTTATAATATCTCAAGGCTGTGCAGCAGGTTTGGTGCTACTAAACAGATTATATGAGGTTTCTGTGCTCACTGGTACCTTGTGTTAAATTGCACTTTTAGCTTCTGATAGATTGATTCTGGATCTGATTATCAGTTTGGAAAAAGTGTCATCAAATACATTCTGAAAGAGACTCTCCCTTTCATGTGATCTGCTGAAACTTAAATTCCATTCATTCATTAATTACTTTGTTGAGAAATCTTCTGAATAGCACAACCAATACTAAGAGGTAGTTGAAAACGCTTACATGCAGTAAGCTCATGTGGCCTTGACAGGCTTATGTGGTAAATGAGAGAGCTCACTAAACTGAAAATAAAGTCACTAAATTCCTTTGATCCCATATGGTTATGGCACTCTCATGTAGTGCAAAAACCATACCTGCTAGTTGGAGAAGTTCCTTCACACACGTGTGCAGAACTTGGAGAGAGGTGTTCTGACCAGGACTGAAGTTTTTTGGTGTGTTGATTGAATGTCCAGCAAGACATTGACAATGATGGCCTAGCTACAGTAGATGCACAGTCAGTATAGCTGACAAATAAATTCCTGAGCAGTTCATGTCTGCAAATCGAGAGAGAAAAAAGGTGTCATTGTCAAGACAGTGCTTCAGGAACACCCAAAAGGTGTGTTTAACTGCGTAGAATTTAACCAGACATTTCCTCTGCTGTCTTAGCCAGAAACAGAGAGTGATAAAACACCTGCATGAAGGAAGCTGTGAGCTTCTTTGAATATCTGTTTGATTTTTACATCCATATATATAACTGATCTCTGTACCCAAAGGAACCCAGCATCAATTACTAGTCACTGAGACCCAGGCACCTACCCTCGCTGAAGCTTGACCTGCTGTGGAGACAACATGTAAACAAAACAAGAATGTCCTTGGTCAGGGATGGGCTAAGTGAACAGTGACTTCAGTAGGGCAGCAGCTCAATCATGAGTGATGGTGTGAATTACCTGATAAAAGCAGCTTGTAGCACATTGTCTTGTAAAAACACTGGTCAGGTTTGACTAGGTGTGGGTTCCCTCATCTAGAATAAACTCGGCAGGATAAAAAACAATTATTCAGAAAATAGTTAATCACAGTTTATTTGAGAACAATATGCTAAATAATACGAAAGGTGCTGAGGAACTGACCTTGTGAGGAGAACATCCATTAGAAATTATGCATTACTTGGTGATGGTTTTCTTGAATGATAACTGTAAATAAGAACACAGTGTAAGAATGTACAATCCGGAAAACTTGATGATCCATGTAAACTGGTATATTGCCTCTGGTAGTGTTGCATACCTAAATATTTACAGAAAGATGATATGGAGACATAATTATAATAACTACCCATATAAGACTGAAGTCTGCCATTGTAGATTATAGTGAATAGCAGTGTACCTCTGTGAGTAGTCTGTCTGGTTCTAAATATGTAGTGCTGTGCAATGCAAGAACGATAGTTTTGCAGGGGAGGGAAAGGAAATACCTTTATGACCTCATATTATCCATTTATACTCTGAGTCATTAAAATGATTGCTCCTTATAAAAGTTATCTTTGCTAGTAGAGGAATATGTGGGCAAATACTCCCTCTGACAATCAGTGTGCTTTGGATCAGACTCAAAACATACATATTATTCAAACTTAACTTTCCTTGACTCCTACTGAATTATTTGCCCCCAAAAGAAAATATCTGACTCTCCATAAAACTGCAGTCAATGGTGAAACTCCTGTCAAGTACGGCAAGTCCAGCATGCTCCCCAGGTTAATTGTAAATTACACTGTAATGTGTTATGCAAAAATAAGATTCTGTACCAGTAGTTTTCAACCTGTGGCCCACCAATGAATAAGGAACAAGAGTCTATTGTCAGTAGATTAAATTTATTACACAGTGTCCCTTCATCAGTGGAAAAATTTAGGGGATCTACAAATCAAAAAAAGATTCAGTAACATTCCGCTGTGTCCAAACGTGTAGTGTCTAAACAAGTTGCCTTTCTGCTGGTCAGTTTTAATTATAGAGTAACTGTATTGTTGATCATGTAAGTTATTTTCTGTGTTAACGGACTCACTAAGAGAAAATGAAGAGGAAGAGAAGTATGAAGAACAGATGAATTTCATAAAGCTGCGGTTCACTTCATGACCACATGTCTAGGTTTTCTGTCTATGGAAATGAAGTTGCAGTAGGGGGATGATTCATAACAGGGTCTTGCTCTGATGTGGTGGTAGGGATGTGACAGGACTCTATTCCCTGATCAAGGAAGTAGAAATTGCTCCCAGGTCCTGCAATTTAGATTTAGAAAAAAACATATCTTGCTATAATAGTTAAGACAGTAAACTCCATCAGTTCATCCAGTTTAATCCACTTTTGCTCCAATACTTTGGTGGCTAATCTGATTCAGACAGTGTGTCATTCTATTTCTCAATAATTTTATTTCAGTTAACCACATTTTGCTAGTCGGTATTTGTTTTTGCAACCATAGTGATGAAATATGTTTATTGGCTACAGATACAAGAATTCTAAGCAGGTGTCTAGCTTTGTCAAATTTCAGTAATTCAGAACATCTCCCGTCCATGCTACTAATAACTGAGATTTAAACAATATAACCCTTTGTTTCTCTGATATCAAATAACAAATCCCTCAATTTGGAACTGGCCAAGAAGATAGAAGAATATTTATCTAGAGTTAAATATCTCTTCCAGTATTTTGCTATTAATTTTGTCTGATTTTTTAGAGGATTGCTGTCAGTAAGTAACTATAGTTTTTCTCTGGTGGTCATATCTCCATTGGATTTAGTGTCTTTTGGTATAGGACGGTATCAGTGTAATCTTGTTATTATATTGTTATGAGAATCACATCTAATACTTAGTGACACTGACAATTGATATTCAGGATGTATTTGTTGACTAGTTTTTAAGCTGACATTGTTCTTCACTGCTGTTGAAAAAATCCTTATAACAAAAGTATTTTCAGGTTCAGAGAAGGTTATTTTCATTACAAAAAACCAGTTATACCCTATCTTGTGATACAGCAAAAGTCAAAAGGAACACCTACTTGGCTTTTATTTTTGGTTTCGAAAACATGGTTTTTGCCATTCTTTGATTATATTTCTTTTTACTTCCCTTCACTTTTCCCCAAGTAAACATAGACTTGTGAAAATTAGTTAATATTTACATTTGTCTTAGCTATTTTAGTGTTGCAAAATGTATAAAATACACTCTTAAAAACTCTGATAAAGAACTGTAATACCTTTAAACTGTGTTGCAGAGGAGAGAACATTTTGCTCCACTCCTGTGCATCTACATAATCCAAACACCCACAAAGTATTTAGACACAGAGAGTATTCATAAACCACAACAATGATCTTTCTGGATCCTTTCTTCTTCCTGTATTGTACACTGGAGGTATTTGGATTAAAAGGAATTAATTTAAGGAAAAAAAAAAAGAAAAAATATCAGTAATGCATTGCATAAATTCCTTTTTTATTTTGCAGATTAATATCTTGCTTGTCCTTCTGATTCTGATGGAGAATGAGCTGACTGTTTTACTTAGGTACCTGCTGGTGTTTTAGATTGTTTTCTTCCTGAAACACTAAATGTGTTTTATTAATATTTAAGAGTTTTGAACTTTTCACATGTATTTGCAATATTGATGGCTCACCATATCAATTATTTACCCAGAGTGTTGTGTTTATTGGTATTTTTAGACTCATCCTTACGCCAACCTGTGTGTTTTTTCTAGTAAACACTGTCATGATGGTGATCATGGCTTTTAAATCTGTGTAAGCATATCAAATTATGTTTGTGACTGTATTGGAGCTTGGAACACCTTCATTCTAAGCTCTTTCCATTTTGAAAACTGTCTATTTATTTGTACTCTCTTTTTCATATGACTTAATCAGCTTTTAATCAGCTTTTAATCTATAACAGCATTCCACCCCATGGCTACAAATGTTTTGAACTGCCTCAAGTGGATCTGTCCATATAATCAAAATTCTGGATATTTAATATCTCTCTTGCCTTCAGCAGCCTTTCTCAATAGCATTCCTGCTGACAGAAATTTGGCCTAAGAACAGAAACAGATACTGAATTCTCAGAAGGAAGTCTGTATTAAAAAGGAGGAAGCTGTGAAACAGAGATCACCTTACTGATATGTTTATCTTATAGTGCTTCTTTATTTCCCTTTGACTCTCCTACTTCATTGTAAAAAGTTCAGAATAGAGACCATAACATCTCTTTGTAATTCTGAGTAAAACTCTGCAAAACTACTACGAAATAAGTGTCTATTATGAAACTAACCCATAGCTAGTAGAAAGCAGTCAGTGAATACACATGGGTCTGGCTATGCAAAAAGCTATATAGGTATCTCTTTTAAAAGCAAACTAGCAGTTAGTATTAGAGATACACACATCTATGCTTGTTAGTACATATTATCGAGGAATTTTATTTAACAAACTCATAATTACAGTCACTTGGCCCATGTCCCTTTCCTGAACAAGATGATGAGACACCAATTATACATTTTCTTGATGCTTAATATTCTAACAGTACAGTTTTTATTGAGTAAATATTGGTTACGTGATTGAACTGTTCATCCTTATGGGACAGGGAATATTGGATTAATATTGGAATATTTTTATTCCCTGAGTCACATTTGAAAAATTTTCCTGCCTAACAGGATTTTAATTTTTTTTTTAACCATTATATTTCTTAACAAATCAAGACAGCAGATGTTGAAATCTTGCTGTTCAAAGGCAAAGAGATCTCCAAATGACAACATACTAAGAGCACATTTGAAAACAGGGACATCTGTGTTTGAACCTGAGCATCTCAATATGAACATTGACTAAATAGTCTTCAGCAGATATATATATATGTATAGATATGAGGGTCATCTAGCTTCCTTTAGATTAATTCCATTATGCATAAGGGAAATCAGCAAACAAACAGTTATAAGGAGTAGAGATATCTTCATGATTAATTATTTGATATGACTGAC
Source organism: Strix aluco (assembly GCF_031877795.1). NCBI lineage: Eukaryota > Metazoa > Chordata > Aves > Strigiformes > Strigidae > Strix > Strix aluco. The sequence continues at coordinate 32,632,832 of NC_133932.1, read as the reverse complement.
TACTCACTTTTGTAAATGACACAGTGGAAATTGAAATGGAAATGGGTTGTAGAAGTGCCAGATATGGCAGTGACAAAGTAAGTGACACATCTAACCAATGTAAAAATATAATGGACTCCTAAAATGTTAATGTATTGGTAATATTTCTGAATTTCTAACTGCTGCATTATCATCAGTGTACATAAAACTGCTTTATCACAGCATCAAATCAGCATTTCAGAAAGCCCTCACTACCTTTTAATCAGGTGGGGAGAAGTGAGAGGCAGTCTCTAGTTTATGTCTGAAGATTTTTACAGTGGGTATGCACTGCTGGCACTCTTGCTTCTGGTCCTTCATCTTAGTCACTTTCAGCTGTTTTATTTATCTTTTCTTAAGGAGATATTGAAATGGAGCTAGACTTGGAACAGTGGCTGATTATAATTTCAGCTTGGTTTCAATTCTTGGCTGCTAAATCTGAAGATTTTGGAAATCAAAAAAACATATATAAAAGGGAGGCTACTAAAAACATTAGTCAATTGGGAAACATTCCCTTTTCCCAACCACATAGAATGGAATAATGAATAACAAGGACACAACTATCAGTGATGTAAATTGTCACTGCATTGAAGTTGATAATGAGACAATAATTTAAATTTATGATCTGAACTGTTGTTCCTCTCAGTTTCCCAGAAGTAGATATATAAAAAATCTTGTTAGAGGACATTGAATTTAAAATAGAAATGACATGTGCCTATGGAATTGACTGTAGCTTATTGAAGGAACTACATCAATTATTAAAATTTCATTAAAAATATAGGATGCCAGTAAAATGACTGAAAAAATGTAATTTTCTTTCTCCCTAGAAATATTATGAAATACTTATAGTGTAACAGTCCACTTGGTAGATCCCTAAAGAATAATTTCCTTTCTCTGTCTCTCTACAGTTCCCTCCATTCCAAGTACTGCATGATTATTTTCTTTTCCTTTTATACCATAAAACTTGACTGTCACTACTTATATTTTGTTAGGATACAAAATAGCCCATTCAGCAATTGTTTTGCATTCACACCTTGCATTTCAAAAAGGAAAAAAAGTTACAGAAGAAAGTGCAGCTGAGGACAGGCAATATAATCTGTCTTACTTGTATTGTATTTGACTCTATGGAAACTAACTGGCACTATTAATGAAGTAAGCTGCACTTCATCCTAAGTAAAGATGGCAGAATTTGAGTACTTTTGAAAGAGAGAGAAATGAAAATGATAGATTTTACTTATGAACACAGCATTTTGAAGGTAGAGGCTAAAGTAGAATTTCTTCTAGTTTTGAAAAAATATTTAGCCTGGAATATATGATGGACAGATAATTTCCTGTCTCAGGGAGTACCTTTAAGGTATGCTGAAAACTCTCTCCAGCACTTATCTCCCTGAATCGTAAAGATTGTCATTACATATAAGAAGGTATCAGCTTAGACATCAAAACTGAAGAGATCAGTACAGTCCCTATGTCCTTTATATCTTAAACCTCATATCTTTCCTTTATCTAAAGGAAAGTCTTATACACCTTTTTCATTTTCTACTGAGCAGTTACCAAGAAATTAATTATTGCATTGATTTAAAGGACTAATATCAAGATTTTTTTATAGACAGGTTACTACTGGCTGTTGGCTTTTTTTAGAAACCACTGGATTTTACAAGAGAAAATATAAAGTATATAAATTATGCAAGTTGATCGGGGAATATAGGACACTGATTTTTGTCACCCATAATTGCATCACTCCCATAACCCCCAGAGAGTTGCTGGAGACAGCTTGAATTTGTGTTAAGGTGACAGACCCGAGTCCTCCTGGCACTCAGAGTAGAGGCCCAGAAGTGTGGACATCTCATATAACAATCCTGTTTCTGATAGTGACTAATGAAATTAACACAGACCAGTCATTTGGTCTTTTAAACTTAGCTTGTATTGACACAAAATAAGGAAAATGTATGTGTGTGTGGGTACAGACAGATATAGATACATAGGTGAAGTTGAAAGGTTTTTGTTCTTGGTGTTTTTTGCTTTTGGGGTGGGAGAGAGGCTAAACTTTTAAAAATGTTTTGTGATCAAGCTTACATTTATCACTGTAATGAGTATCCATTTTTATGCTGTTCCAGCCTCTCAAGAGCAATTTCCCAATAACGTGGCAGTAGTGTTACATCAGGTGGAACTGGCTCTGTTAATGCAAAGCTCCATTACCCTTTCCTTCAAAGTAAAACTGCTGTTATTTTTGTTGGCCACAACAAGACCCCACTAATACCTGCTGCTATTTTTCTTTTTACCGAAACATCATGAACTGAAGATGGAAGAAAGATTTAACTGCTAAGCTAACATCCTGCATTACTGGATATATACTAATTTATATGACTAGTAGGACCAGTCAGGGGCAACAATGCTAATCCAAGGATTCCTAACATGTTACAATCAGTTTGTACTATTAACAGTGGTAGTGCAAATTAGATGAATTTCTGAAGACTTATTACAGTATAACTGAGAGCTATATATGGTCCTTATGATCCTTATCTTTTCACTTAAAGAGAGAAAGTTAGAGCAGCAATCTAAGTATCACTAATAGAGATAGTTCTTGTGGGGCTTTATCAAGAAAGACATTATGGAATTCACAATTTTACGTTATTGGACAGTACATCATCTCCCATCAGGATAATATTTAGGGCAACTCATAGGATGAAATGGCCCTGGGGTGGAAGCCTTATCCACGTCCCCAACTCCATCAGCACCAGCAAGGGGCGGTCAGTCTCTCTGTACGGCAGACACCCAGCAGAGGCTGAGTGGTGGTGCTAGGCATAAGCCCTTATACCAACACCTCTGATGGGGCCGCGGCCAGCGTGTGATGTGGGCAGCCAATGAAGTGCAGACAGGTGGAGCTACCCGTGATACTGAGATGTAAGACATAATGTTGTAGACCTTATGTCATGTCATGCTCTTGTTGATGCCCACTGCCAGCCCACTGCCTGGGCTAGTGCAGTTGTCTGGGGCAACTGCCCACTGCAGATGAGATCAAAAGTGCACTTGTTCCTGTTCTGAAACTGACTCTTGAAAACTTTAGTTCCTGCCATCAGCACAGATGTCATCTGTCACGTGAGAGTCACTTAATCTACCTAGTTCTACTTGTCTGTGTTTCTTTACACCACCATCACTGTGTGGAAGACATAGAATCCATTAAATAATAGTGTTTATATTCTGGTCTACATGTGTATAGGTAGAACGTATATGTCTGCAAGTTTTTCAATGCTACACATGCATAAAGAGCCTTATAGTTAGTATTCATTAATTTGTTTGGAGATTCTGAAAGATGCTACATGAAATAAACTTCTAGTATACCATGCTCTTTTCTCTGTCAGCATCTAATTCTCCCTCTTAGTTTCACCTTTAAGCAAAGAATGCTATTATACTCCATTCTTTATGGCAAATTTCTATGTTTTGAGCACCTGCCATTCATCTTACTCTGAATTGCAGCTATGTTTTGACATTGTTTGATATGATAGCAATCCGTTTTTGGCAGGAACAGCTGTTCTTTATTATACAGAGCAATTCAGATGGTTATTCTATCATTGATTTGTAGCTTTGTTTTAGATGCACTTCATTCACCTTGTCAGTTCACTTGCTCCTAATTAATCCATCTGTTAGAATCATCAACAAAGGATTTTCCTTATTAATATATCTCATAAGTGTGATTTATGGCCAGTATTAGTGCTATCACAGTCAAGGAGGTAAAGGATTGTATCTGTCTTCTATGGACACTTAGTTTGCCTCATCCATTTTACCAGCAGCTTTTATCTTACTCTCAGCTGGACTGAGAGCATGATAGCATGATGTAATAGATGACTCCACACAGGCTACTAGTGCTTCTAGTCCTTTCTCATCTGGCTAATCTGGTATCTTCTAGTTGAGCAAAACTTAAAGAACTCCAGCTTGGTTTGTTTAAGCAAATTCTGTAATGTTGAATTGATAAAAAATGTAACTTGAAAATGTATTCTTATAAGAATTTTGGATTGAGTTAAGTTCTGTGATTGACGAATGCAACAGCAGTAACATAGTCAGACTCTCAGGAGTGGATAAACATAGGTAATTCTGCTGAAGAAAGATGAATTTGTCCTCTATGCATAAGCACTATGTACTGTTTTGATTACCAATAATGTATAGATATTGTACTTTATTTTTTAAATTCTTGTGAGGAAAGAATGAAAACATTCTGTCTTCTACTTCCACATGGAGGCCCTTACTAGTGGTGGGGTTGAGATCCTTACAGCTACAACTGAAGGTATACAAGCTTATATATATATCATCCATAATATAATTCTCCATATAAATTAATTAGGAGTTGCTCTTATACATGATTATTTCAAAAAACAATGAAAACTTGTAGGGGTAGATCATAAGTTATTATAAATGATCTTTTAAGGAGATTCTTTGGCTGCATGCCAAAAGGTTAAAACAGTTATCACCAGTGAGTGGATGGAGGAAAGGTACCGTGTCTGTATGTGTGAGTCAGAGCAAAGCTGTTTTAAAACAGGTTGGGTTTTCTCAATCCTCTTCAGTGTATTATCATCAGAATGTGGAATGACTGTGTCCAATTATGGAAAAGAAGGCAGCATCCATGCAGTATGTGACTAGTCAAGAAGATAACAAATTCTCAAGGGTCATTATAAGTAATGTAAACAGCAGTATATATTTTCACAGTATTTTTTGTTTCTCATATTTTATGTAATTATGTAAGCATTAACAATGAAACTCATATTGCAATAAACCAACAGAATTAATTTTAACCAATAGTCTCCAAAATTCAACATTAAATACTCCATTAAAATACATACTAAAGTGACATTGGGGACGAAGAGAGACTTCAATTAAAGGCTAAATTTAAGAGTTGATGTATTCTTATGTCAGACTCAGCAGATCTGTGGTGTGTGAAAGGCCTTGCATTTTAAATACCAGTTTTGTTTTATCCATTGTGACTGAAATCTTACATTAGATTGGAAAAATAGTATATGCAAATTTTGAAGACTATAAGTACAATAACAGCTTCAATCCCAGATTAGAATTCATAAAGTCCCACTCTTGTGTTTGGTCTGTTTCCCACTGACATCACTTGGCCCGTGGGGAGGTAAATGAGGTGGTGCAAGATTGGAGCTTAACTGGGAAACTAGACCTAACTCAGGCATACTTTAAGAATTTTCATATTTAAAAAAATGAAGTGGAATTTTTAAAATGTTGAACAATTGTTTACAGCAGAAAAATCTTTGGGGTTCTCTGGCAAAGGGTAATATTTTATTTTTCAACAAAGTATTAAAAATCATTACAAGTGAGAAAGGTAGTTTGGTTAATGGATGATGATAGAATTGTAGTTTCCTCTCTTCTGTAGTAGGAAATATTAGATGAATGATAACTACTGAGCTGAGAGAGTTTGTTAATGTGAATAAAAGCACAGCTTTTAACAAAGTTCAGAAATTTGTGCAGAAACTATGCCAATGTTCATTATACCCACATATAAATATCATCATTTGGAAGGAGATTATTTTACTGAAAAATGTGTTAGAAGCATCTGCAATACGTTGCCATAGCACCTTGACAACTTAAAATAATTTTCTGGTCACAAAGAGCTAAAGCAGTAGGAGAAACTTAAGTCATACCTTTTCTGAAATTTCCAGACTTATCAGACTTGTGTGTGCAGTGATCATTTGGGAGGCTTTTCTGTGCTCATCATTCAAGCTTAAGAGAGAAGAGGAAAGCATTTAGCATTTTAAAATCTTATTCATTACAATAGCTGATGTGCATACATAATGCCATGGTAATAACCTGCTACTGGGTTTAATGGATTAAAAGGTTGGAAACATAAGGCCTGTCAAATAGTTTGGTGTTTGCAGGAACATCTTTATCTGCAGAGCAAAAATGTAATTTTTTGGGTGAAAAATACACTGTAATAGGCCATATATAGGTTGCCATAAACACCAGACACTTCTGAATTCCACAACAATATACTTGTTCAGACCTGAAAATGGCAGTCAAACATGGATTAGCAGCCCCAGAAGTGTGTATTGTGTTAATTCATATAAAATGTGGGGAAAAAAGGTTATGTATTATATTTGGTGTTATATAGCTCTCCTGTGAAATTCATCACCATTAAAACTGGTCTGAAATTGCAAACAAAATCATACAATCACTCCTCCCCGCCTTCCCACCCTAAAATCTTAAGTGATGAGAAAAAAAAATTACAGTATATCAAAATGTTCAAGAAACAGGGTGGGGAAAAGACTATAACATGCAGGCATCTGTTCAAAGTAGATGTTTTGACCAAATATGGGATCCCTTAGGGCAGAAAGATAGGTCACAAAGTCTTCCTCAGGCACATAGTTTGCTCTGCAAGGCAAGATTTATGATTTCGTTGCCTGCTCCTCTAACGAGATAATTCCTGTCAACGTATCAAGTTTGTGGATGAAGCAAGATCACAGCTCAAATACTCTGCTCTTGTGCCAGACAAGAGCTGATCCTAGAGACGTGGCTTCTCTGCAAGAGGTATTGCACATACATGCTGCTTTAGTCAAATATCAGAACAAATCATGGACACAGTGGCCATGGCAGTGTCCTTTACTTTGTATAAACATATATACAAGCATTTAATAACATTGCATTCATAATGTAAAACTTACAGCAACAAGAACTCCTCCTGATTCAGTTTCAGGGAGTCTATGGCTGAGACAGAGGAGGTGTCTGGAGCACCTCTGCTCCCTGGTAACTATGTAATTCACTCCTCTTGAAGTTGTTACTCCAGATAACTCTCATTGTGCCTATTTAAGTAATTTCTGGCCCCTACACACCTTTGCTGAAGATTGATTCCCCCCACTGTAGAGGTTGCAACCAAAAATGCAGGATAGATCCAAAAATGCAGGATGAGGATGGTTTGTGTTGAAATATCCAACTGCGAACTGCAGCAGTCAAAATGCAGAAACTTGGTGGCTTCTGTTGACTCTTACATGGAAGCTGTTGCCACTGGTCAGACAGATGGTAGGATGTAGGCGGTGGGAGGCTGAACCCACACCTGATTTGAACAGGCTGGATTGGAGCTGGTGTCCAGGTGAGAGACCAGCATGAACTGAGAGAAAGCCTGTTCCTGCCTGGCTGAACACACAGGGGCAGGACAGTGTCCTCTGCCAGGATGGCCAGGGCTGGACTGGCAGAGCTCATCGCATCCCTGACTGGATCTTTACAGATCTGCCAGGTCTTGAGGAGGCAGACATACCTTATAATATCAACAACTGCTTCTTAGGAGAGTGTGAGTCAGACCCACATTTTCAAGCCTTTTTCATATGCAAAAAATTACACTAGAAAGCCTTTCCTAGCGTTAAAACTTTTTAAAGGTAAAAGCCAACAAATGCCAGATCTTTGTCTATATACATATATATACATGCGTTTACGTACACATTAATCTTCTGAAGGCTCTTTGCATGCCATCCATACTGTGTTACTAGCAAGCAGCAATGGAAGTATATTCTGTTCAGAATGGTGTATTTTTCTGTCTTTACACAGGAAATATTTATGTTCTCCTGACAATGTGAGACCTTGATCACCTTTGTGTGTGAGGAAAGGCTGAGAAGAGGCTTACTTCAGAGATTCAAATTCTTGGACAGCATGCAGTCTTGTTATAGCTTTAGCAGTCACGGAAGAATACAACATGCCTAGTGATACTGGTCAGCACAATGCTAAGACTTAATTATATATTCAGCAGTTCTTTTTTTGCCCCATGTTTATACACTTTTCAAATTCTGGAAAAGATACGGTGTAAAACTACAGGGACCCGAACATGTTCAGACAGGTATTTTAACCTCATGTGCCTGCCTTGTTTCTCCTCTCCTTCATACTCCCCTCCAATCCCCTATCCTTTTCTTTGAAATATTACTTAAAATCAAATAATAATCTTTAGTCATGGGTTTCAGATAAGATTACTACAAAGTTTCAAAGGAAGAAAGTATTCCAATTAACTTTCATTTTCATTTTACCTATTATATTTTAGAAATTTAATTAAAACCTTCTTTCAAAGGCAAAGTGGCATTCTCTTGTTCTATTTATATCTTCCAAAAATTCAGACTGTTTTAATACACTCCAAAGCCTTCTTTACGTGATATACGTTGCTAATTAAATACCTGAAATGATGTTTGATAACATTAATTTCACTACTGATTATAACAAAATAAACTCACTTTGTAGTATTCTTGCCAATAAATCTAAGTAGATTAAGAAAGAAAAAACCCCATACAATTTCCTGAACACTTTTATTTATTTAATCCATATTTATTTATGCCTTTTACCTCCAGTGTGACCTCTCAATATCTAATTGTGACTCCATATTTAAGAGAGCAATTATCTACCTACTGTTGACTTCATATCAATCTGTTATCAGCTTCTGCAAATCAGTTGAGGAGAATTATTTTTGCATCAGGGTTTCAACAAGAGAATAAAGGCTAGATGCAGAGAGAGATGTAGAAGTGTTTGGCATTGCAGGAATGAACCTCTTAAGTGCTTAACACTGGTACTGAACTCAGAAAACATGTGTTGGTTTCCCAGACTCTTTATTCCTGCAGAGGGGCATTAGATGCCTCAGAAATGAATGAAATGACTCACAAATGGAAAGATGTGCAGAATTTACGCCTGGGAAGTGCCAAGTCCAGCAGAGACAGCCCACCTCTCTCCAGAAATTAGGTACCATACCTTACGTCACAGGGAGTACAGAACTGTCCCTGTAGGGTAGAATTACAGATCCCCTCTTCTTAAAATGAGGTTACTTTTTGCTTTTAAAACACCATTGGAGAAAGAGATATGTCTGCTTATTGTCATTGTTGGTTGTTTTTACAAATCAGCCAAATAATTGGAGAACATTAGGTGACAGAGAAACTAAGGTTTATATGTTTCACTGCTTTACCTGAAAACAATACTTGTTGTTGTGTTCTGGGAAGAACCTAGTTTCAAGGTGTTACAGTGCCTATGAGAATGCTTAATAAACACAGGAAGGAGAAAGACAAGGAAAATTAGATTAAACTAAGATATGAGTTCATATAAAACAATAGGGAAGACTCCAAATAAATTTTCAGTGAAATTCTTGGTTTCCCTAGATGACTGAGCAACTCTGAAAAATGGGATTTTTTTCCCAATAATTTGGACATTCTAATATATGTAGTGAATTTTATATATAATTTGGGATTTTAGAACAATACTATAATTGCACAGCTTTTTTGTAGACAGTTGTATCAAATGCGGATTAACTCTTGTTCCTTGATGAACTGACCTTTGACAAGGTTTGGAGCTCAGCTGATTCTTTCTCACATGACTAGATGAAGTTAATCTTATGCTAAGCCCTCAGCCCAAACATCTGTCAGTCAGAATGGGAAAGAGGTAATAATTTAGGAGAAATGGTTTTATGAGAGCGTAGATGGCCTAATTTACAGGGAAAAAGTGTGAGGAAGAGACAGAGGTGGAAAAAAGTTTGCAGGACTAAAGATCAGAGAGGAGAGCATGTTTGGATCCTTCCTCAACTGTTGCCTTGTGAAGCTGAGATAGTTAAGCTGATGACTTTTAAGAATAAAAGAAACTGGAATTGAATCTGCTAGGGAGTGTTAGTATAGGAGACAGATTGTTGGGGGAAAAAAAGACAAATCAGGGGCAGAAGGCAATATACAGTTTAGTCTTCTGCTTTGTGTTTGGTCACTGGTGGCCTGTGAGGGTACTACCTGCAACCTACTCACAAAATCATCCTCAGGTGAAATGTATTAGCAGAAGATTGGCTGTAGATCTCTCCCCTAGTCCTCTTTATAGCTTTAAGTTTTGTGGTAAGGAAGAGATATTGTTTTCTTTAGTTCCTTTATTGTAAAAATAATTTTTTATCTCAGTAGCTGTGAGTATGGGCCAAAACCAGGGAACTGAGGTAGGACGTGATGCTCAATCCAGGCAGGTGGGTTGCTGTTGTGAGTTATTAAGTTTCTCAAAGCAGTATTCTGATATGTGGCTGATTATTCAACTTTTTCTTTTTAAAGACGGGTAAATAAGGCTACCTGTTAACTGTATGGGTAACGAGGCTCATCTTAATGAACCTGTGACAGAGGTTAGAATGGGACTAAAGGAATCTGGTTTCTATTTCCCTCTTCTTCCATAAATATTTAATTGGCAGAAAGTTTAATGAAGTCATAATTTTAATCCATCCCTTTGAAAAAGGAAAGATTAATTTAGCAAGGTAGACTGGCAGAGTTTTTTAGCAAGTGATATAGAAATCTGAAACTGGCCACATCTTAAGTAGAAGGAAAATCTGACTGAACAACAACATGTGTTCCAAAATGGTATAAACCCTTTACCTCGAGATTTAGACTGTCCTGTTATAAGTAACTATGAAGTACAACCGAATGTAATAAGGCAGAGTGAGATAATTTTAAAGTCACAAACATTATTTTTTTCCTAGATATAGAAAATGTGGTTTGCTTTTTAAAAAAATGTATGTTTTGGAATATGTTGGTGTAGAAATGTTAAGTTGAACTTCAGCAGCAGTCACAGGTAAAAGAAGGGGTGTAATAGATATTTTCTACTCCTAAGTAATATCTCCAGATTAGCTTCTGTGAGGAGGTTCTAGGGTTCATGATCTGTAATAGTCTTTAAAATGGTTAAAGCTGATCTTGTTAAATTAATCCTGTTAAAAGAAAAATGTAAAGAACAGATATTTGAGTTGTCAGTCTAACATCTTTGCATTTCACCTACTTGCATCTTACTGTTCTTATTGTAAGCTGTAACTTGGGCCTTCTGGGAGGCATGCAATCAGGAGGCATGCAATGAATCCACTGACTTTAAAAGTCTGTAAGAGAATTATTCATATCCTTATTCCTACTAAAAATTTCCTTGGAATTTTGATTATCTGCTACTTCTTAAAGGAATTCTTATGAATAGCAAGATTTCTAATGGCAATGCTCCAGTACTTACTAATAGGAAAAGAAAAACCCAAACATTTGGCTGGTTTGAATAGGTGTGGTGTATTTTAAAAGAAAATATCGAGGACTTCAGAACTGCCTATGTTCTTGTGTGTTAGTTGCACGGAGCAAATAGAAACACTTGGAAGTAAAATATCCTGATCATGGCTTCAATGCATGTCTTGGCCACTTTCCTCTTCCCAGTGCAGTGACATCAAGGAAATAGCATTGCTCTTGGAGAGTTTATGTTCTCTGAAGGGTTTGTGGCCTGGAACAGAATTGTGCACTCAAGTGATAACTAATAGCAGTGAGTGATGAAAACATTTTACATAAGAAAAACAAATGGAACTGCAAAAGGATATTAACTAATGATGCAAAGAAGAGGGTGGAGAAAAGGAAATTGTGTAGACAAAAATTAAAACTTACATAAGAGTTCAATACTGGGTAAGACTAAAGGTCTATCTAGTTCAGTGTCATCTTCAGTCCTGGGTAGCACTAAATTCTTAAGAAAGTATTTATATAAACCAGGCATGTTGAGAGTATTTAATGTATGGATTTGTGTTCTCAACTTTAAACAGCTTATAGTGTAAAATTTTTATGAATAAGTTGTTGTATTTGGACCAAAATACTCAGTAGCTACTGATGGACTCATTCTCTACAAGTCTAAATCTTTGAATCTTTTTATATTGTTTGCTATAGCATGTTGTGAAGGCCATGAATTCCCCAAATTAATTATATGTTTATGTGAAAGATGATTCACTCAGAGATGTTAATAAAAGACTATGGTGAAAACTCCTTGACAATTCAGGTCTGCCATCAACTGTTTAAGTCTGTGCTACTTGGCTACTACAAAGGCTTTAACAAAATTTTGAGACACAAATCTAGAATTACTGATAGAGGGAATTTTTTTTACTCAGTTTACCTAGACCTCAGTTATTCAGAAGACACTAATAATGTTACATTTCAGTATAACATCTACTAGTTTGCATAAGCATGTCAAGGTTTTAAGTTTGAGACTGCTGTCCTCTTTCATTATTTTGGTAACAACACAAGCTCTGTGTGTGTGTCTTTCAATGTGCTAGACTAAATGTTTCTGTCCCACACTTTCTGGCTTTTCTGGTATTTTATTTGGGAAAATCTGTAACATTCAATAAGTGCTTTTGTTTTTAAATTTTAGAATGCATATTCATCAGTTAAGTAAGTTGTAATGCAGTCAGTTATTTGAAAATGTTTTGTGGGTCTTGACACTGAACTCCACTGAGGAAGGTACATCTGATGGTACCTTACAATGCAAAGTACTTCCATTCACTGTTTGTGATCTTTCTTGCCAATCTCATTGAGCTGGCCTGTTCCTTTATTAGGGAAATATAGTGGTATAATATGAGAGTTGCTTAGGTTTGCCTATTTAAGATTCACCTAAATATTTTCCCATGAGATTTATGGGCAGCACAACTGATGATATGATACTGACCCCAGGCTGCTCTGCACTGCTCTTCAAGCAGATAAATGACTTTTCGCATTGGTGCATGATGGGTGACATTTTGTAGAACAAAAGTTGTTTGCTAGCTTACAGAAACACCTTCTAGCAAAATGTGTTTAACAATAATGTTATATGTGTCTTACACAAGACATGCTTAGGAGTCATGTTCAACCAAAAGACTTGACTGGGGTCTTTTTCTGATAGGTCTGCTGGTACATCAAAAAATTCTGAATTATGCTATTTCAGGACAAAGAGTTCCAGCCCTAAAAATAATGACAATGAATGCTGTGAGATATATCAGATATATGACTTAGCACATTCTTTAATTTTTAACAGTATAAAAAGATTCAAAGACTTAGACTGGTAGAGAATGACTCCATCTGTAGCTACTGAGTATTTTAGTCCAAATATAACATCTTTAATTTTGACAAAGAGCTGCAGCCCTAAAAATAGTGCAAATGAATGCTATGAGATATCAGACATATGACTTAGCACATTCTTTAATTTGAATTTTTTTTTTGCTATAAAAAATTATGAGTACTTAAGTAAATGAAAAAAACTTTGCAATAGTCTTATGAATGTTTAATGAACATTTTATTCCATTAAATTACTTTAGATAGCTACATACCAAGTACCAGGATGTCTTGTGGACTGCTTCCCCCGTACTCTCCAGCAGTCTATACATGTGACGTATGACTGACTACTGTTGAGCACAGGGGAAGAGTAGAACTGGGTGAAAAAGAGTAAAACTATTTCAAAAAGCCATTAAAAAAGGGTGTCTCAGCCATGAAATATGTACACTTTAGAGCATTAGTAATGGCTCATTCAAGCTGCTGTTTCGCACTTGCTGGCAGATATTAAAAAGACATTTAATGCAACAGATAATACCTATATTTTCAACTCTCTTCTGGATCCAAAATGTCTTTGAAAACTTTCTGCTAGTGTTTTGTAGGTGAAGTTCCCTGTTTTCATTCTTCTCCTTGCATTTTGATTGGGAGATGAAAAGAGTGGTGTTCGTCCAGCAGACTGTTCTCAGATTCTTGTGATGAAAGGATTAAAACATACTGTTGAATTCAAGCACTGCTTTCATACAAAAAAAGCTTCATCACAGTTACCTGAAGACATGAACTGCCTTTCCCTGTTAGCAGAACGTAGGATGATGGTGATGACAGTTGCACACAGAGTAGTCTACTTTATGCGAAAATATTATCTAACTGTATAGATGTATGTACTAATTGTAAAAGAAAACCAGCACCTTACCTTTACCTGGTTTGAGACAGAAACAGCATGAAGCAAAATATAAGACACGTGGAGCTCTCAGCTACCACTTCAGCATTTACCAAACACTTCAATGGGAGTTTAAGTCTTCAGTGGAGCTACTCCTACTTATACCAGGTGGCCCAGTCTAATGCAGTAAATTTAATATTTGATGAAGTCTGAAGAATAAAACTTAGAAATACCAGCACAGCTGATGTAAAACTAGAAAGCAACACAAAACCTGAATAGTGCAGTGTATGTATAAAGGCTGGAGGCTGTTGGAACAGTAAGGATAAGGCCTGGAAGAGCTTTCCAACACGAGACATAGAGGCAGTCCTCTCACTTAGGGATGTAATTTTGTACCAGGTGCAGGTGCCCTGGGGCTGGCGGGGGGCTGCAGTTGGGCGGCTGTGAGGGGAGGGCGGGGCTGCCCCATGCTGGACACATCCGGTTCCAGCCAGCTCCAGCCGACCCACCGACCCACCGCAGGGCACGGCTGAGCCCTGCAGACACGATGGCGGCACCTTGGGGAAAGCCTGGGTAAGGAAGGGCAAAACGCTGCCAGGCAGCCAGGGGTGAGGGGAGAAGTGTGAGAAACAGCCCTGAGAGCCCTGAGGGGAGAGGGGAGGAGGTGATCCAGGCACCAGAGCAGAGATTCACCTGCAGCTTATGGAAGACCATGGTGGAGCAGATGGATAAACCTTGAAGGAATTGAAGGCATGGAGGACCCATGCTGGAGCAGGTTTATCCCTGGACTGCAGACCATGGGAAAGACCCACACTGGAGCAGGGGAAGAGTGTGAGGAGGAAAAACAACAGAGAGGAGCTATTATGGACTGACCATAATCCCCCATTCACCATCCTCTTGTGCCACCCAGGGCAAGGTAGAGGAGTTGGGAATGAAGGAGTGGAGAGCCTGCGAGGTCTCTCCTTTTCACTTCATTGAAATGAAAAACATTGAAATTTGTCTTGATTTCTCACTATCCAAATCTATTCTAATTGGCAATAAATTAAATTATTTTTCCCCGAGTCGAGTCTGTTTTGCCTGTGATTGTAACTGGTAAGAGCTCTCCTTGTCTTTATCTCAACACAACAGCTTTTTCATCTTTTCTCCCTCTGTCAGGGGGGGAGGAAGGGGTGAGTGAGAGAATGGCTGGGTGGGCTTCTGGCAGCCAGGCAAGGTCAACCCACCACAAAATTTACCACCTTCTTATGTCATAGCCGTCAGAGGAAGGCACGCTGAATAGAAGGACTGGTCCCTTCTGAGTTCTGAGCTCTTCTTTTGATGATGTAGAAATGCAGACTTGTAAGACACAGCTTTCTTCATCATCTTATTTTTTTAAAGGTTTTTTTTTTTTTTAGATATGCTGTATGTCATGGTTTAACCTCAGCTGGCAATTAAGCATCACACAGCTGTTATGCTCTCTCTCTGTCCCCCCAGTGGGATGTGGAAGAGAATAATAATAAAATAAAAAAAAAAAGTAAAACTTGAGGTAAAGACAGTTTAATAGGACAGAAAAGGAAGGGAAAATAACAATAGTATATACAAAAGAAGTGATGCACAATAAAATTGCTCACCACCCACTGACTGACGCTTAGCCAACCTCCAAGCCACAGCACCCCCTGGTCAACTCTTCCAAGTTTATATACTGGGCATGATGCCTTATGGTATGGAATACCCCTTTGGCTCATTGGAGTCAGCTGTTCTGGCCATGCTCCCTCCCAGCTTCTTGTGCACTCCCCGCCTTCGCTGGCAGGGCAGTATGAGAAGCTGAAAAATCCTTGACTTAGTTGTTGCTAAGCAGTGTTTATACTAAAACGTCAGTGTGTTATCAACATTATTTTCATCCTAAATCCAAAACACAGTAGTATACCAGCTACCAGGAAGAAAATTAACTTTATTCCAGCTGAAACCAGGGCACTATAGTATGTTAGTCCTTGGCAGGACAAATGAAAGAAGGCAGGCTGGTTGGAGGCTTTTTTGTTGGTTTTGATTGTTTCAGGACTGTTTGATCAGAGAATTAATTTTCATTTCTTTCTATCAGTGGAAGTACAGAGCCTGTCGTGGCAACTGAAGGTGATTAGTGTTAGTAGCAATGCCATTGCAAACCATGTAGGAAACAAAAATGTTCCAAAGTCTCAACAAACCCCTGCTGCAAAGTCTTTTGCTGCTTTCTCATTTTCACCTTCCATGTGCTCTAAGGAAGTATCTGCATCAAGGTAAGAAATTTTGAGAAGGCTCACAGTAGGCCCTGAAAGCTGTTATCCAGATTGTAATATTATACTCTTTCACAGCTGACTTGGAAGTTTAGAAACTACCTCTCACTGAAAGCCAGTAGGATATGATTTAAAAATTATTTTGTTGCCTGTCTTTCGTGATTTTAATGAAAAGTAAGCTACTATACACCCAAAATTTATTAAAATGTGAACTATGCTTCTGAAAATTATTTCTTTTCATTCTGCTACATTAATCTCTACATATTTAGTTTAAGAAGCTAATGCTTCTGATAGAAATCCTCAGCTTCTCCCTAGTTCCCTTAAGAAGTATTAACTTGGAAGCAGCCCACCTGAGAAAGCAAGCCCTCTCTGTGCCAAAAAATGTTAAGCACTGACAAGGCTGACTGACTCCTTTCTTGCAACATTTCCCTTCTAAATGCCAGTTGCAGATTGTCATGTGCAGTTCTATGTCAAGGGACCTTCTGTGATGCTTTTGTTGCAAGTAGGGCTCTCACTTAGGTTATCTTGTGCATTGTTATCACCCTGGGTCTCTGGAGAGATGACTGAAGCACAGTTGTCCTCTTGCCAAAGCTATGGATGAACCTGACTGAATTATGCACTGAATTCTGAGCCTATTCTGTCACATTTTTTGCTGCTTTGAAAGAGGCCTCAAGTTTAGAGATGTTAGGGAGAACATCAGTGTTCATAAAGCCTCAGCAAAAGACCAAATTTTGGCTTGATTTGTAGGTATGTTCTCTGTCCTTATGAGTCACTGTTGTTATGAGATGAACACCATTAAGTACAAGTGTAATAATAAGATGAAGACAAATAGCAGGAAAAACTGCCAGAAAATTGAATACATCAGGCCAGACAATGGTGTGCAAACAAAAGGAACAGAGAAGTCCTACATATCATGTTTTTGTCCTCCTCTGAGAGCCTAGTTCTTTGTCTTTTGTGTCCTTGTTTTCTTCCCATGTTACAAGGTCTCTGTACCTACCTAATTGTGGATCAAGCTCTTCACCCCCAGCAAAGAAAGGAGCTGTTCTTAACCTAATGTAGTTCTGAGTACTTACAGGTGTGCCAGACACAGTCCCCTCTCTTAGTGCCGCTTACACCTGGTGTGTCCAATTTTGTGTAACATGGCATGGTTGTGAGTCAGCAGCTGTGCAGCCCTTGGGTCACATCACTTCTGTGTTTGTCCCTTTTGTTCCACCCTCCCAGTCCTTGAATCTGGGGTGCCTGCTTTGTCTGTGGCTGATCCAAAACCCCTTGGAAAGTGAGATATTATGATTGATTCATCAAGAACACCACCACAGTCAACAACAAAAAATAGTTGAATCACATGCATGAGGTAAAGAATGCTTGAATGTAACATCAAAACCTTGATGCTACCCAACTTTAAACAGTTTCTTAGCTAAGGTACACAGTGTATTTGAAGAAAGGAGAGGGCAATATGGTTTGCAAGACATCCAGAGATGAAGTTTAAATAATTCTTGGAAAAAACAAGCAATAGACAACAGATGGGGAAACATAACACTGATGGCTGAATAATTATTAAACACATGCAAATGGCATATCATAGAACAAGATTAAGGTATAAGATAACAAAAGCCCTTTTAACTGACTGCGTACAATTCAGTTAAATTTTTTCACATCTATTTAAAAAAAAATTCTTTAAACTCTGGTGGCTTTCGAGGTGATTGAAAGTGTTAAAATACTTCAAAAACTTGCTGCATGTATGAAAACACTAGTTCCAGTCCTCTCCTAAACAGTAGGATTGAAAACCGTATCAGAAAGTCTGTTTTCTTACTATCTCCAGACCTTCTTTGCAGACCAACAATATGTTTATATGCTTTAGTTAGGATAAGATTCAGATAAGCACACATTTTGAGATATTTCTTCCAACAGAACTGACATGTTTTGCACTTTGCCTGTTGCTGAAAAGCTTTGTATGAAGATCAAAAAAGAAAGCTCTTTTGGGTATGGAAGTCATGTTTCTGTGTGAATGTTTGTGGCTTTTTTCCTATGTAAAATTATATATTTTTTTTTAAAATGGAATTTCTAGAACTCTCTTCTGAATGAACTAAAACCATTTTTTTTAATGTTTCTAAAATTAAAGACAAGCCAGGCTGGTTTGCTGGCTCTGTTTGTACTCTGTTTATAAACACTGTGAAGGATAATCCATCATCTGTCCTGAACTTCAGAATGACGACATCTGGACTACATCCTCACAATGGTGTGGCACTGACACTTCAAACAAACTCAGAAAATGGTTAAAAAAAAAAAAAAAAAAAAAAGGCACACTACTTACAACCATCCCACGAGCATAATCATCTGTGTGCAAACAAAAGACTAAAAGACTCAATTTTGTTGGAAACATTTGAAGTTTCTTTTTTTTTCATTCCTCTTCCCTTTTCCTGGCTTTAACTTATTGAACTTTTTAGTTAAGGCAGCCTGAAGGCACTAAATTACAGATGGTGTTCACTCATACTAAAATTGAAAACTTCCTCTTTCAAAAGGTAATTGTTTCCAGTTGATACATGCAACATGAAGTGGGTAAGTCAATCATTTCTAGCATGAAAATAGCTCCTATATTCCTGAGAAGGGAAACTCCCTGAAAAGATCTCTCTGTCCTAAGAAACGAGATTGCATGCTCTTTCCTTCACATATGATCTAACTTTAAGCATGAAACCCACCCACAATAACTTTGGCAGAAACAAGTAAAAGTAGCAAGTATTCCTTATTATTTATAGTCTACGGATACAAAAATAAAAATGGAAAAAATAGCTTATATATTTGAAAATATAAATGTTACCTCTTAATATTTTAAAACTTTCTTGTAAAGACTGGTCTTAGAGATCTTCAACCTGTAGCCATTTTGAAACCGGGAATATTTTGCACAGCAGCTCATGTAGTAACTGCATGAATATGTAGACAGAATATACCATTTTATAGTGCTCTTGTTTATATATCTAACCCACATTGAAAAAAAATCCTGAACAATAATATCTATTTAAATAAACACTATTACAGCCAGAAGAAGTATAAGAAAATTAGGTTCATTCTATAACTTTTGATAAGCTTGTTGATGGCATGCACGCTAATAGGGATTTTTTAATTATTTAGCAGCTTCAGATCTAGACTAGGAAACTCTGCTTTTTGTCTTTACTATTCAACACAGATGTGAGCACAGACCTTGAAGGGAAATGTACTATGCTTTTTCTCACTGAATTTCATAAATATATGCTGATAGTAAGGGCATGCTGAGTTTCAGGAGTCCTGCATCTTATTTCAGCTCTGAAGAAAATGTGCTTTAAAGTTACAAATTCTTCTGCCTCTGAACAACCCCTTCTTCAGTTTCCTGCTCTCATTGGCTGCTTCTGCCAGTCTTTTCTTTCTGTCCCCTATCCTGGTCTTCTAGTTTCTTGTCCCTGTTTGCCCTCTTATAAACAAAAAAAAAGGATTTACAACTTATATCTGTGTCCTTAAAGTCATGTCTTTGAGCTATTTCAGATCTCTCTCCTTACAAGTAGAAAAGCTGCCATGAACACATACTTGCTCGTAATATAAGTACTGTTACACAGAAGCTCTCAGAACAGTTTCTGCCTGTGTTTCTGTAACTGAGATATGAACCTCAAGGCCTGAATGCCTGGTGCTTAATTTGAATCATCCGAGTGAGCTGGGCTCAATCAATAGCTGTGTTTGCTTTATTCAGGAACAAACATACTGCAGCTTATTCCTGCTCCAATGAAAACAAAGCTGTTTCCTACTGTCCGTTTGCACCTTTATTTACTTTAGCTGAATCAGATAAGAGTTACAGTTTAAGACATGTGAAATCAGCAGCAGCTCCCTAAAATTTTTGTTCCACATGGATGGCTTGTCTCTCTCAGGGAAGCCATGTTGGCCTGATGCTCATATGTCCCCCTGAAGACTTGTTTTTTCAAGGGGGGCAAGGAGGAATGAGTTATTTTGTGCATGCAGACTGGCCCCACATACAGCTTTGTAAAATTATTATGAAATGTTTCAGGTAAGGCATAAGATCTGTCTTCCCAGGGAGAAAAAAACCCTTGTCATTGTAAAAAAAAAAAAGAAAAAAAAAAAAAAAAAAAAAGGGAAAAAGAAAGGAACTTTGAATATGTGCAGTGAGGCAGGCCTTCCTTAAGAAAGCTTAGCCCCTGGGCAGCACTAGAACTCACTGCTACCTGGTGTTTTCCTACCGACCTTCCTGGCAGGTCGCTGCCCACTGCAGAACCTGCTCCCACAGTGCTGGTGAAGGACTGCAGCTGCTCCTGCTGGATGCACGAAAACCCCAAGCCCATAGAACATCCTTGGGCTCCCAAGGTATTACATGATCTTTCAGGCCATCTAAATGCTTGTCTTAACAAAACTCAACTGAACAATTCCTTTTACTTTGCAAAACTCCTGCTCCTGTTTCAGAATTGAAGAAGGGCTTGCATGCTGAAAAGCTTGTTCATTTGTTTTTCTCCAGCTGTGCCAGCTGGTCTAGAAAAATCTATTATCTCCTGCAAATCTTGTTCCTTGGAAAAAATAGTGCCTGTATGTTGTTTGTTTGTTTGCTTTTTCACTTTCAGGACAGATTCACACAAATCAAAACCTGGTTTCTGTTTAACAGAACTCTAAGGGATATGAAAACATCTGTAAATCTCCCTCCTTTCTGAAAAATAAAGACTGACTGAAAGTTAAGGTAGAAGAGGCCACTTTAAAAAAAAAAAAAAAGAAAATGCACAACATGTACCTAATTATTTTGCTTACTGATGAAATTAAGTGCATGTTTAAATGAAAAAGGGCAATAACATCCCCTTTTCCCCTGCTGGAAGGTCCCTGTTCTTGGGGAGGTAAGGGTGCCAAGGGAAGGGTTTTAAACAAAGCCATGTTAAGTGAGTAATACTAGTTCCCAGGCACAGTCTATCAGCCAGGGAGCCTGGCCCATGTTAGTTGTACTGCAGATGAACTCCTCTGAATTTTTTCATACTTCCATTGCCAACTTTATGCAAAACATCAATTAAAACCATAAGTGTTAAGAAATTACATGTAGCTGTCATCGCATATCTTCCTAAGATAATTAAAAGTGTTCTTATTTCATAATTAAGGCTTCTTTCTGCTGAAACTAAAAGCATAATCCTTAACCTAATTTAAATCAAAGTTGAAGACCACAATAGAAGTGATGAGTGCTTAACTAAGCATTTTGACCAGGGTGGTAACGGTCAGTAAGCCTGTGCTTACGGTCTGCTATAATCATGGATGCATCATATGGTGTTTAATAGACTCTCTGTCTATTGGCACTTCTAAAAGGTTATCCTTTAAAAAAGTGATCACTGAAATTTTGCTTTCACTGCTGTGTCTGTAGTTGAAGACAGAATAAGCAAAACTGCATTAACTGAGAATGTATTGTTTGTGGAAATTGGTGGTTTCAAATGAATACAGGTAGTAGCTAGGTAGCGTAATTAGTATACAGAAAATTTACCCATGATTTACAAAATATTTTTGTAAGGAGATTGAAAATCAGTTTCAAGCAAACCAATTAAAAAAGCTGTGGTAATGAAGATACTTTGGCACTTAGCACCTGTGGGAAGTAGATCTTTCTTATTACATTTTTTTCTCCCACATTTGCTTTATGAAAAAATGCTTGGAGAAAAGCAACAAAGTAATTACACCTCCCTTCTGCTATTTTTTTAACTTCCAAGGTGCTTCCAAAAAAAGCTAATCATCTGTCAAGACACAAAAAATAAAAGCTTTTTTAAAATGTAGCTCTATTTACTCACTAGTTCCTATGCTGAGAAAGAGTTCTGAGAAGATTTCTTATAAAAACGGCAATAGAAATCAGTGTGGTAGCTTAAAAAAGCAGCACAAGTCAAGGCATTGGGGGTGGTGAAGGGGAAGAAGAGAAGGTGATCTCATTAATAAAACAAAGCATGGAGTGTCTATAAAGAAGGATGTATTATGCTGGGAATCAAGTGAAGGATGCACTTGAAAGGAAAAGGTGCAGCTTGGATATTTGACCATAGTTCTTTGAGACAAAGCTTGATTAAAAAATCAAGAGAACAGTCAATCCTCCATAAATGCATAATTGTATACTGCTGCTTCCCGTACAATGGTTCCTTTATTGGCTGCCTCCTGTTCTCTGCTCTGTACTAAGCTCTGGCTCTGACAGTACAGGTATGACTTGAAGTCTTGAAGATTTTGAATGTTGGGGGTTTTTTTTAAGCAGACCTCAGATCTTCTGAGCAACACAAAGGCTTACCTTGTTCTGAACCTAAGTTTTTAAAATTCCTCTCAAGTAGAAAGAGGAAAAAATAGTACTTTACTACCTGAAATACAAATAAAACATCCTTTGACTATAATTGCTGAACTCTAGTGAAATATTATTTTAAGATGGGTAAATTGATGCTAGTTCCATGCTAAAAAGCACTCAAGTCAAGTACAATAGTAATGTGGGAACTCGCTGACTGAAGGTGGCAGGGCGTGTGAGGGAGAATTACTACTCATGATAAAAGCAAAGGAATGCATCCAAGCAGCAAGTAAGGAAAGCATGAAATTAATGGATTTCCCTTGTTGTTTTAATGAAGTCTGTTTATTGTGGAAGAAGAAAGACCTTCAGATTAGGAAATCTCATTTCTGGATTAGGAAAATGCCTGCATCACATCCACCAACTTTTCCCAGAATATATTGTTATATGTAAAGGAAAAACTGTAATTTTCCTTTTGCTTGAATGCTTCTCTTCTACTGGTAAAACACTGCTGTCTTACGTGAAAAAATATTAAAAGCTTTCAATGACAGGAAGAGAATATTTGCTTAAAGAAGTTTTACTGTTACTGTGGATTAGTAACTTTGGTGTCTGCCAGGCACTTGAGCAAATTAACTGGTGGTGTCTTAACACCCGATGCCTGCACTTGCAGTGTGTCTCTCCTAGTCTCTCCCTGTAGAGATCTGGTAGAGGTCCCTCATCAGCTGAAGTCTCCAGCTCTCCATGCTAATGCAAGAGGGAGCATCTTTGCTGATGGAGTGGGAACTGTGCTTGCTGTGCATCGAATGAAAATTGCCCTTTCGATGCATTTTGTAGAAGCAGTCGAGTTGTCTCTAAGTATAAAGTGCTTGTTAGTTTTCTCATCCAGTATTAGATCTCACTCAATGAATAATGAATCATGGGTGTGGTGTGTTTCCATCCTTTTTTCACCTTTACCACTTACTAATTTTGGAACTTGAAATTTATAATGACAGCACTGAGCCAGGGCTCTTGGCTTAGGAAATGAGAATGTTTTAAAAGGAAGCTTAATAGCTGCATCTTGGTTGAATACACAGTTAAGAGTTTAGTCTGACCTACATTAAAAACTTAGAAAACTTTTCATTCTGCAAATGAATAGAGGGGCCTAACACTGAGAAAAAGCACATGTCAATTTCTCTCTAAAACACTAGGATTCACAGAAATAAAAATGGAAACGTTACTGTGGGACTTACCACTACTTGTTTCAGCATGTTAGTGGCAGTGCAGTTTGTCAGAGTGTTTGCTTCAGTGCTTAGTACTGCAACCTTCTGTAGACTGGACTAAGCAGACAATTTGATTTGTCCTAGTATTCTCCTGAATGCTACTAAATTAAAGACCACTTCTAAATTATATGTAAAATTAGTTGCTAAGTAATATAGGTAAAAGAACAGCTGATTAAATTATTGGTAAAGTTTGTCACAAGATTTTTCTGATACTGCATCAGATAGTTCCATCTTTTAAGCAGATATTGCAGTCTGAAGAAACTGTCAAGATGATACATATTTAAGTTACTGTTTTGTATATAAAATTTACCTATATGATTTTTTAACAAGTGTTATTAACTATGGCTTTGTTCTCTCAAATAGTTAAGTAAAAATTATAAAGGAAGCTGTCGTCAAAGACACTCCTTATGATATAATGTGCAAAAGTCTTGGTTTTTTGTGTGCTCCAAAAAGGAGGCAGTCAGGAATTCAGAGAATAAAATTTTTTCTGTCATGATGTATAATTTGCCTATTACCTAAACCTTAAGCCTGAAGAGTCATTGGATTTATTTTTATACACATACACACATGCTTCTTTCCTTCTCTGTTGTAAAGCATATAGAGGAATAGCCTCACTTAAGTGAATGAGTAGTTTATATTTTATAATCCAATTTTTATAAGCCTCATAAAATGTATTTGCTTATTTGAATTACACTGCTACTGCACTGATAGCAGTCAGCCAAGCTTCAGATTGCTGTCCTGCTGCCACATGCAGTGCCTCAAAAGTTATTTGTGTAAAAACTGGATCTCAAAGGGAGAAGCTGGAGTGCGTAGGAGCTGCAAAATTGTTAGCTGGCAAGGTGCAGAGCTAACGGTCATCTCAAAATGGCTGAGGCCACGCTGCTGAAGCCAATAAAACCCCGTGTGAATCGTACAGGCTACTTGCAGTATCTGACAGTCTACTTGTTTGTTTCCTGACCATATTTGGCTTTAAGTACTAAAGAGAAAAGACATCCATTTTGATCTAGGAATAAGCTTTTTCATCAAGAACTGGCTTCAGGCAGGTTTTAATGATTTTCTTTCATTGGCTTGCAAATTGTTCTGTTGCACCATTAGTGCAACAAGTGGCAATACTAGTGGCACGAACTAGGAGAGGTCAGTCAAAGCATTTCACAGAAGAAAAAAAAAGAAGAAAAAAACCAGAAAGTCTTGATTTTAATTTTCAACTAACTAAAACCCTGTGTGTTGATAATTGGCATTCTGTAACAATAACAGAGGAGGAATTATTCACACAGATTAGGGTGGGTTTTTTTTAACTTGTTTGTTTTGGTGGGGGCTCTGAAGCTGGCCTGAGAATCCAGCATTCTAGTAAAAACAAACAAGCTGACAAACAGAGGAATTCCCTGACATAATCATTTTTCCTGGCATTAATATTAAAGGGTCACACCAGGTTTTACAGTCACAATGCCCAGATTTGGAGTACTATATTCATGAGCAAAAGAAAGGATGACATTGTTGCCAGGAAACGCATAAGATTTCCCAGTTTCTAAACATACATTTTGAACACAGAAGTCCATTTTCCAAATGCACAGTGATGAAGTTTCAGGCAATTTAAACTTACTGCAAGCACAAATCTACTTATATTTTGTAAGCCATTCCTCAAGCCTATGTTAGTACAGCAGCTTCCTCATCTGCATGATAAAGCCCAAGAAGTATCACTGTGCAGTGCTTTTTCTGCCTCATTAATTTTTAGTATCTTGTGTGATCAAATCCCTGTGTACTATTGCTGTTTCCTTTATAAAGTAGAGTCTCCTCCTCCTGGTATCTGCTCGTGTGGGGTTTTTTTCTGGTTATATTACAAATGACCGGCTCAAAATTCAGTAGACCTTTTTTTCAGTAGGTCAAAGTCTGAGAGATGAAGGTCTGAGTTTCCAAGTCCAAACACTGAAACTGTGTGCTGAGCTCTCCTCCTCTCATTGGCAGGGTGCCATGACTGCAAACTAGAATTAAAGATGAGGAATAGAGACACTGTAAAAGCAAATGCGCTGGGGTTTTGAAGGTTGGATCAAAGTTAAGCTGTTTAAAGCCAAGCAAGTGCGCTCTGATCCAAAGAAAAACGTCTTCCCCTTCCCTTCTTCTCTATCCCTTTTGAGATAAATTTCCTTTCTTTATGGCAACCCTGTTTGGAAGGGTACAGCATGGTGTGAACACTTTTTCTTCCCCCCCATCCCAGAATTTCTCTGATAATATTTCAAACCCAGATCAATTAAGTCAGAAATAAGGTAAGCTCAGTTCCTTAAAACAGTGCTAGTCTTTGTGCCATTTTATTTAGGCACAAATAGAAATCTAAATTCCTATGTTTTATGTTTGATCCACTTCTAGATCTTTGGCATGATATGTTCAGTTTACTGCACATACCTTTAATGCTGCATCATTTAAAGAAGAAATGTTGTTTTTCATATCCATCAGTGGAAAGCTCTACATGATACAACTATAGTAGGCCAGAGTGAGTAAAGCAAGATGGCTTTTTTAATATCTGACATGTGTACATGTGCCAGAGACTTGGGAGATGCAACTTGGAATAGGTACAGGTCTTCTTTCCCCTGATCTTGGACCTAGAGTTGAATCCCAAAGCCACCAACATTTTTGGTTTATAGTTGCCCTGCAGGCCTGTCTGGGAAAATGAATTATTAAAGATCCTTAGTCAGTCTACAGTTAGATCTGAGCAGACATAACTTTATGCTTCACAGAGTTCTAGCCAATCTTGGGGAGAAATGAGTTGTCTGAGGCCATAGCCATCCTCTTTAAAGAAGATTCTTGACGAACTGAAGACCCTACCAACTCAGAGTCTGATGTCATGGGACAGCCTGCAGTTTTAGTGAAAGGAGTGCTGACATACTTGACTTACGTTTAGGATTATGAAGCAGACTTGATTCTGTGTTTTGCCATGAATTATTCAAAGATGAACAAGACTAAATTAATCATATTCAGATTAGATGCCATTTCACAGTCATACAACTGATACACTCAGTGGGATTTATTAAGAACTGCCCATTAATTTTCTCAAGATTAAGAATCTATTTGGAATACTTTCTTTCAAAACTTTGAGGTATTTGCTCACATAATGTGTTTAGTCTGAGATAATATAACACATATAAATAAAAACTCTTACAACGGTGTTCACTTTGGACACAGAAACGTAATACAAAAATAGCACACCACAAAACATTTACATATACTAAATGTCACTTTGAAACATGGAGTGTGTATGGGAATGATTTGTGAGTTCAGCATGAAAATGACTTTATCGCTGCAGTAGTTTCCATTATCTTCAGAAATTATTATACCTTCACAATGCTTTAGTGGATGCAGTCCAAGCAACAAGAAGCATCAGAGCAACTCCATCAGGCACTATAAAAAAAAAAATAGCG
Source organism: Strix aluco (assembly GCF_031877795.1). Lineage (NCBI taxonomy): Eukaryota > Metazoa > Chordata > Aves > Strigiformes > Strigidae > Strix > Strix aluco. Next base: position 32,605,990 of record NC_133932.1, on the reverse strand, counting down.
CATTTGTTGCCATGTTTAAGTGCATTCCTTAACACACCCAGGCTATTTTTCTTAAAATTACATCTTCATCCTAGAGGGCACTTGTAAAAGGGAATGACCAAAATAAGAAAACAAATCAGTGAACTTTCTGTACTGATGTTTAGATTTGTAGTTGGTGTTTGTGCCATATTACAAGGGAAGTAAGGAGTGCCAGTACTGGTAAAAAACCATAATTGTTTTAAAGTCAGGTTGGGGTTTGTTGGAACTCATCTGAGAAGCAGTGGGTTGCAACCAGCTGATGACAAAAGTGTTCCAGCCAAATTCCACATTGTACAAAATGTGAGATGGAAGAACAAAACTGACTGAACACTACCTTCAGCATCCTGGCATACTTTACCCCAGCATACTTTGGTACAGGCTCAGGCCTGCTTCAGTTTACATTCAGCTGCAAGAGCCCCCCTTTGGGCCATTTTAATAACTGAATCTCTAGAACAGCACTTGAGGTACATTTTTTTTCACTTAGCTGTACCTTAAAAACAGCTTGCAAACTGCAAATATGGGGGTAAAGCTGGAGAGATGCTTGTTTGTGCAGGGTACCAGTGTTTTAATAGCCAGAAACTCTCAAAATGAGGGGAATTTCAGGCACTACCAAAGTCTTCTTTGAAGTGTCTTTGTACTTGCAGTCTGGCACAGAGCAGCCTCCATAAAAGAAGCCAAGATTCGAGCCTTTTCTCTGGCGTGCATGTGCACTGGAAATAAGAGCACACTGTTTACTTCAATCACTGCTGATGCCCTCTAGGGAGATTTAAATAAGGAAAGTGCCAGAGTTGGTGAGTTTCACATAAAACAGCAGGGAAAGGATGGGAGGTTGCAAAGGAAGCACCAGTTGGAAGTGGGATGGCCCAAACCAGCCAAGATAATGCTTCCTGAGGTATAATCACTGGGTGATACGCAAAGGCATGAGTACTCCACCTCTTACTTCCTTGACAAGAATACACTTTTTGCACTGATGGGCTAGTAAATCCCATTAACTCTTTCAAGCTTAAAAGGAGTTTTTCTTACTTTTAAGCCTTCTAAAATCTGACACCTGTCCTCATTAAAAACTAGTACCTTATCTGAATTAATTAATGGATGCTATTAATGACACTTCGTGGACACTGTTGGGGGGCTGACCTTACAACACAGCAGTCAGTGTGAAATCCAATAGGTTCTGTTTTACATCCAGAAAATCTGCATGCTCCAGGCTTCTGTTCCTTTCTTTGTTTAAATTATAAATCAGTGGGGAGACCCAAAAGGAAAACAAGTTTCTGAACTGGGTAAGCTTTTAGAAGTGAATTCTGTTCTGTTTTATGATTGTTTTAATGATCTTTGTGAACTGAATTTGCACTTTGGGTCAAATCTTTGCGAGGGTATCTAAGTCCAGTTGACACCCTTTAAAGCTAATATTAGTCCTGTAATGCAAAGGTGGCTATATGGGCAGAAGGAGTGAAATGAGTTTCACTTCAGACTCTTGCATTTCTTGGCCTGATTTACAATGTTAAGGTACTGAATGGGTCTACCCAGACCAGTCTCCTGTTTCTCACTTCAGCAACACCAAAGAGAAACCAGTGGTTTAGGCAACAAAATAAAAATTGCTCTGTATTTGTAACCTATACTTAAGTAGAAAACCTTATTTCAGTGTTATTATTTGAGTTACTAGAATTCTGTCACATTAGCTGAAGAATATTGTTGAATCATGGACTTTAAGAAGGTATATAAATCGTTTAAGCTAGTAGATGTCTGTATAAATGAGATGAATTGCATCATATATATGTCTAATTCAGATAACTAATGTTATTGGTCAAACACATTGGAAAGTGAAGTGACTACATGGACCATGTATTTGTATATAAGGACAGAGAGTTAGCTGGGTGTCTATTTAGCCTAAAGGGAGAATGAGGTTTTATTTTATAACCAAGATAAATAAGCATTTGGTTTTCCAGTTTCGAATTTCAAGACTTTTTCTGTATAACATATGATTAAAATGGTGAATTATCCCTTATAACGTTTTTCAGTGGGAATCAACACGTTTCCAAAGCCAGACTATGACTGTCAGAAGACCTGTCTGCACAGCTGCATGTTTGAGTACCAGCCCAGGTACTTTTATTTGTATGGTATACTAAGATTCCTCCTTCTGAGAAGTAAAATTAATATATTAATTTTAATATATTCATAGAAGACATCTTAGGATACTAAATTAGATTCCTGTATCCTTAGGCTGGGGAAACGTGTAATTTAATTACCTTTCTGGGAATAACTCTTTTCCTATGTGTATGATGGAAGAAACGTGTGATGGAATAGTTATCAGCATAAACAAATGCCCTGTAATTAACCCACAGGTGAGTAGGAGTCTGTGGCTGACAAAAGGCACATTGGCATTTATATACCTATCTAGTCCACCATTAGATGTTTATTTTCAGTGCATATTTAGTGGGATTGCTTGTCTGGGTAGTGACAGGACAACACATTTTCCTGCCTACTCATCTTATGGTTCCTATTTACTTCTCTTGTGTGCTATCCAGCTAATTCTGATGGGCAGAGTTGCTGACAGCATTAACAAATGCCCTCTCTGTGGAGAAAATAAGGAATGTCTCTAAAGTCAAGAGGACTGACACGTTTCTTCCTTGTTTCTGGTACAGAGGTAATGAAGGAATCAGAAACCACAATAACAGTATGGGAAAATGCATGAATTTAGGAATGAAAAAATTTTAGAAGAGTCAAAAACTGTGTAGAAATAGATCCCCATGACTATCCTGCATTTCTTTTAGTAACAGCTGGAGCAGGGTGGTTGTTTCCAAGCTGTTACACTTTAAGGTGTAATCTTTCCTACAATTTCTTAGTATTCTGCATTTTCTGTACAGGAGTATGCTTGTAAAATGTGGATAATGGAAACTAAAGTAGTGCACAATTATGAACAAATTTTCCTTTGTTATTTATTTACTACTTCTCTGTATGGATGTGGTGTTCTACCCCCCATCCCCCCACCCCCCACCCCCACCCCCCTGCCAAGAAAAAAAAAAGAATATAAAATTCTCTCCTTTATAAAAAAAGAAAGAAAAACTCTGAAAAAAAATGTGAGAAGTGGATATTCTCTCAAATGGAATTTACACCTCTAAGTTGATGAAATTTACACCTGTGCTGAATGCTGATATGAGACTTGTACACTTTTTAAGAACCATTTAAGACCTTCTGTGAGGAATCTGTGGAGACAGATAGCTCTTAGCCTAATAACTAGAATTATGTCCAAATTGTCTACAAAATATCCTTTTTTTAAAATGCTTTGCACTACATTTTAATTATTTTTGATGATAGGATAACTTTCTTTATAGTTCTCTTAAGAAAAGATAACCCTCAGTTTCTTTATTTGTTTTATCATGACCTTTGTAGTATTTATTTATTTTTCTCCTTTCTCAAACTTTAGGCAATATCTTGTATAAGATACAGACCTGGTATTTCAAATGAGGGTGACTGGGTCTGCTTGTGTAGTCCAAAATAGATTTCTGTGATCATCCCATTTTCTTTTTTGCTGTTTGGAATGCAGTTTGACCACCTGGACATGAGATTTAAGAAATGTAAATAGGCAAAGGTACTCTGGGAAATGTAGGCAAAGAAGTAAATGAAGGATCATCAAGTTTTACACGTAAAGAATAATGGTCTTTGCATGTGTAGGTAGTTTTTTCTTTAGATAGTTATTACTACATTGATGTTATGTATCACTACAAATACTGATAACAAGAACAATCAATCAATCAGTCCTATTGCATGTTGCTGCATACCGTATTTCATCAAAAAGGCATCTTCTGCTTCTTGCCTAAAGCTTCCAACTCAGCAGAATTGTTGTACTTAGGAAAAAGGCTAGAAGTTTATGCCAGAGCTCACTTCCTTCACGAGCTTCCAGAGGCATTTAATCACCCTTTTTCTGCTTCGTGTTCTCCAGGAGACCCATGTGATTTTCCCCTCCTCTAGGTGCAAGGTGTCTTAGCCAAGAGGTGGGGAATTTCTTAGGTTTGCAGATGCCTCCAGACAGGGGAAAGGGAAGACAACCGTGGGTTATCTGAGGACTTATTTTCATCAAAAAAATAAAAGACTTTAAAGGAGTAGAGGATTCTCTGAGATGCAGATTGTGGATATGGAAATATGGAATGATTAAATAGTTCCTAGGATTTTAATTATTGAAGTTATTAAATAGTGCAATCAGCTCTGTACATAGCAAGGAAGACTATGTAGTAAATAATGTACTTGGGAAGAGTATGTAGTATGTAATATTTCTGGGAAATCATCTGAAAAGAAGAGTCTTTGGACAGGAATACTATTTTATATTCACTATGGGTATAAAGTTTTTCCATTGCTACCAAATTCTAATTAATTTGAGAGTGATCCACTGTGGAAGTGTAGAATTTTGCTTAAAGATAATTTGATTTCTGGCAATTATCAGCTGCCAGTGGACAACCCTGACATAAGCAAAGGAGCAGAATACATGGAGGTAAGGGGAGGGAGCTGTGTGCTGCTTATTTCTTGAGGGCAGGTTTGAAATACTACTGAGATGGCAGTGGTCATCCACTGCATGACTCACACTAGCCACAGTCATCACAGCAAATAGGGAGGAAGAAGAAAAAGAAAATATTTTGGTAGATGAATTCTCCAAGGGGACTTTCAGAACTCACAATTTTCTGGTTTCTCCTTGACCAAGCATAGTTGTAGACCCACTTATCTCCTTCAAAGGGAGAGAAAACTTCATTTTAAGGTTGTTTGTTTTGTTTGTGGTTTTTTTCCCTAATAATGCTGTAGATTACTTGATTAGCAGGAAACGTTATTTAGTTACAAAGCTTGATATCTCAGCTTGATGCTTTCTAAGGATCTGTGTCAATTCTCTTGTGGCTGTATTTCAGTAGGGTTCACAGAGAATTCCATTAACAAAGCCTACCATCATTATTCTAGCTTTTATCTTGGATATCTGTTGAGCCTCCCACCATGAGATGAGATCAGAATTTCCCGTAATATCACTCATGGACAAGTGCTTGCCAGATGCATGCTACTAGATCTGTATAAGCGCTTGGAGAAGTGCAGCAATGCAAGGTGCTTCTAATTTTTCCTTGTAAACACCTCATCAGATATTCCAGAAAAATAATATTCAGCTATGCAGCTGTCCTGAAATGCCCTGATGATGGAGATAATAGTTTTATCAGAGGTAGGACATGGTTCCATCTGCTTCTGTCAGGTTGATTTACAGAACTGGAAATGTCTCTGTTCTTTCATTTTTCCTCCCAGAGATCACCACACCTATTAAATGTGCATTTCTGGGCATTTTTTTCCCCATTGTTCAAGGTTAATGAAACAGCAGGAAAGCATGGTTACTCTGTTAAATTTCAAGCACATTCTGAACATTCATTGCTCCAAAAAGAAGATATTATCTTTTTCTTTTTCCGTAAGTCAAGCAAAGCCTGAGATTTGTCATATTCCTCTGCCACATAGTAATGAATCAAGAGTTACCAGAAAGGAATTTAGAAAAATAAAACAATGAACTCAGGAGAGAACTCTGTTTCCTTGGTAAGACTTATTTCCTTATTAAACAGATTCTAGCACCTGTTCTAAGAGTGTTTCAGTCAAAATAGTTATGATGGCAAATTACTGTGATCGTGGGGAATGGGAGTTTGGAATTTTGTATAGAACATAAAAGAACATAAAACCAAACACACAATAGGTATAATCATAGGATATTTGATAGTAGATCTGAAGATATATAATATACTTAGTGCAGTCATTCACTGAACTTGACTTGTGAAGATCTGGAGACATTAAAATAGATGGCTGTGTTTTAGACTTACTTAATGGCAAGTACTACTTTGAGAGAAAGAAACACTCAGTGGCAGCCAATATTCCCTGCTACAAAAGACTGGTTCCAGGAATCAGATGAAAGTTGTTGAATAGAATTGCTGCCCCAATTAAGAATAGACATATAAATTAACATTTTTTTCTTGTTCTTAATCTAACCATTCATTGTAATAGTAACAATTTCAGAGTGACTGGGAGTGTCAAAAAGACTGTATATCTAGGACCCATACTTTTATTTTCATTTTCTCTTTTGTACAGCTTAGCAAATTTCTTGTAAAGATGGCATAGTCTGAAGTGTATATATGAAGTTATGAACATTTTTAAAATGTATGTGTAAAACTGTAAGTACACAGTTCCTTCTTCTTCTTGGCTCTCATCACCTCTGGAAGAATTCTCTTGCTTCTATTCCTGATTTAACATTTGGATCTCAGACTTTCTTTTTTATCTTTTTTTTTTTTTTTTTCTTTCATGAATGGGTTTGTGTAACTTCTTTGGGTCTCATTTTTCCTACTTCATATAGGCTTAGGATGGCCAAGCAAATCCGCCTGTAAAACACTAGATAAGTTCAAAGTTAGCTGTCAAATTCAGAATTCTGTTCTTCCAAATAGATGTCGTCTGTCATCTGGTTTTCATGTTCTGTTAAATCTCTTCTGAAATCTATGAATACAAACTTTTAATATAAAATATGCAGTTCTTTCAAAGCGTGTATTTTTGAATGATGAAGCTGAGGTGTGGCTCACAGTACATGCTTCTCTTTTCTTACACAGATATTTTACAAGTACTTCCTATTTCTTTCTTTCATGTTTCCTGAGGTAGAAATAGTTGAGGCTAGTGCAACATTTGCAAAACAAAAATTAGGTGGTCCTTGTGCTCTTCAGTGGTAATTACTGATCATTAATGTCCCTGTTGAAATATCACAGATTTTAGAAATCAAAAGAAACCACTTAGTCTATAAGGAATTAAGTTCCTAAAGTAGACCCAGTACCTTGTTTAGAAGTACATGTGTCTTTGGTTATGGCCACCTGTCATCAACTCTACCTAAATCACTGCAATTGCAGTGGAAATGTGGCTCATCTAGATTTCTGTGAACGTATTGTTATATAGACAGATATTTTTTCACCAGCTATTCACCAAAGTCAATGGTCATGTTAAAATAAAATATGTACATATATATATGTACATATATATATATATGTGATCACATCTGAATTGGAGAGGCCAATATCACTGTCTTTACTAGTGCTTTTTACTAGTATCTTTACTACCAGAATTTTCTTATGATATACCATACAGTCACATCCTTATTACTGCCTGTTCACATGCTATATCCCTGGAAACATCTTCAGAAGAATGGGCTGGCATGCCCGTAATTAAGTCTATCCATGTGGACACAAAATACACCTTGGTGGAGAAAGAACGCTGCACATGGAAAGGTATTCCAGCCATGCGGAAGGAAATTAAAACACACTGTTTACTATCCTCTTCAATATTCACCTGAAGGAACCATTTTCCAAGACAGGAAAACAGTACAGAATTTGGCGTTTGCAATGAAACTTCATCCTGGTGCATCCTGGTGCCTATTTACCAACAAGACCATTCAATTTTTCTGTAGTAATGTTCTGAGACACATCTATGATTGGTCACTTTTTCTCCCTTTCTGTGAAGCATCAAGCAAGGTTTGCTGTTGGAAAAATTACTGGGATGTGATGAGCAACAGTTATGCCCCATTAGGGACTGTGTTCCATAATGGGAGATTATTCTGCAATGGGAGGATGCCTGTTGTGAACTCACATGCATTAGATTGTCTCTGCTAGCTGGGAATGGAATTCAAATAAAAATAACTCTCCTTCCTCCCTACTCCCCCCCTTTTAGTACTCCTTGAGTAGCTCTTTAGGGATACCAGCATTTCACTAATCAGCCGTCTTTTGAGGACTGATTATAACAGAATATAATGGGAAAGACATAAAGGACAGGTAACACAGTAATAGGAAAATAAAAAAGTGCTAATGTGACAAGCAGCCTTCACAGTTCCTCATTTGCCTAGCCTTTTGTTGGCTGTCATCTGTTCTGTCAAAGGTGGATCTTATGCAGATGAAATTATGGGGAGTTGAACCCAAGTTTTTGAAGGCTGTGAAGAAAAAAATCACATTTTCAGCATCAGCAAGCAGGATAGAGTTAGTCATGTCTTATGCCATACCCACTTAAATATTCTCTGCTTCATTCTAGTTTGAAAGGTGTGTAAACTACCATTCAAAAATCATCCCAGTAAGTCTTCAAATGATGTCATCTTACAAACTAAGTAAGGGAATCTAAAAATACAGTATCAGCAGTATTCTTTTGGATATTAAACTTGAGTTGGTTACAGTCCACTTAACTTCCCTGAAATAATTCAGGCTGCTTCCAAGCCTGTTTATAAGCCAACTGTTTCACATATTAGGTGCAACAGTTTTTCTTCGCTTACTTTCAGCTAGCATGATTCGTTTTTATTTAAAAAAACCCAAACAAACTAAAAAAGCCCCTAAAGCACTAGTCTACTGCTCTCTTAGGTTTTATAAAAGATTGCTGTCGTAAGAGACATCAGGTTCAAAAAGTCAAAGAGATTGGTTTTCATCAGCATCATGACAGTTGGTTTAAAAAAAAAATCTAGAGGAAAGACTTATGGAAAAGAAGAAAAGCACAATTTTATCACTGAATTTTGTTTACAAGCTGATAAACAGAACTCTTATCTGGCCATTGGAATCTCTCACTATGTTTAGTGGAGAACGAGCACACTTCCAGTCTCTGCTGCAGATATTGAAGGTCTGCACGTAAATGGGGTCACGTACACAAGAAAGCACTCCTGCTTTTTTCTCTTTGTAATGGATACTGAAGTTGACACAGATGTTAGTAATAAGAAGGCAAACTCCAAGGCTGCCAACTGCGTCAGTCCTAGGTCTTTCAACACACCTCATCTGAAATGATAATTCCTCTTCCATTGTCTAGTACCACTGTGCCACACATCTTTTAAAAACCCTATATGTAGTATTCAAACTTCCTTTTTAATTGAGACTGTCTTAGAGTTTTAATGTTTACCAGTAATGATCTATTTTCAAAGTTGAATTAAATGTTGCACTCAAGTTTATATCTTAGCTGATTCTCCCACTGTGGCTTGTACTGTCAGCTGTTCAGCCCCGCAGTGCAGTACAGAACAGAAAAGGCAGGAGTGGGTGATATGTTCCAGGTGTACACTCTGGATAAGATGTAAATGGGAATCTGCTTAGTGTAGAGAAACTACTCCCTTTCAGGTTTTAAATTGAAACATCCTAAATAAGAATAAAGTTAACTAGAAAAAAAAGGGTTTGGGATATGACTTTTTAAGTACCCTCAGAGGTTTTAATATAACTGTGGTTGAGTAAAAGTATTTTAAACTGGTTTGTACTTGAAAAGCCCTTGCATCTTTAGGCATAAAGAAACCATCAGCAGACTGAAAATTGGACTCTTCCTTTAGTGTCAACAGCAGACACTTGCAACATTTTCATTAATGCTAGGATTGTACTGACTCAGTGCATACTTGGTGTCACTGGTTTAAATCACTTTTGTTCTTTATGTTATATGTTGTCTTTGGTTTTTAGCTTATGTCTTGCTGGGACTAATGAGGACTATGTCTTTAGAGCTAGTGTGTAAGTACTGTTTACAGCAGTGGAAGAAATTCTTAACCCTTTTTTTATTCAAATGTCTTTTTAACCCTGCACACCAAGATGCCTTTCTAATCCCTCCAAAAAAGGTCACTTCTTAGTCTTTTCTCTTCTCCCCTCATATGTAACAAGTGTTGCATATAAATATTTATAAATACATAAATATATATATATATGAATAACCCCCTCCACCAAAATAAGCTTTCAATCAGACGTGGCTGTGATTGATTCATACCAAATACATGAGCTGCCCTGGAGCTGGGGCCAGCACCCTGCCTCCCAGAGTCCCCTGCTGGGATGTTATTTTGGAAGGCAGGTGGCAAAGGTTGAAATCCCCCTGCAGAGGAGGAAGTGTTGTCTGATGTCTTGCTTTGGACTTTCTTTGCTGTATATAAAAGCCAGCCCATCCCAATACTACCGTATTTTCTGCTAACTGTCATTAAGAGAAGGTGATGGCTGGAGAGGGAGACCTGCTCTGGTGGGAGATGTAAGTGTTAGGAGTGTTTCAAAGTTACTAACCTGGTTCATCCTTTAGGCTAGATAAGTACCCTGATGGGGTCTGGTTAAGCTGACTCATCCAGCTTAACCCAAGGCTTTCAGATCTGGATCTGTGGGGGCAGTGGAGAACATTGTCTGGATCAGGATTTTGGACACCAGCACCTCAGTTCTATTCAAGATGCATGATAGGTACTTCATTATATTTTAGATTTAGCCTCTTGTCCTTTATGAAATATTTAGTACACATTGGAGAAAACCAAAATAAATCTCATTATTTTTTTTTTCTGGTTACCTCAGTGAATGCTATTAATTCAGGACACAATTTGATGAACTTCAATAAACTGAGAAAATATATTATCTTCAATGGAATAACATCCTATCACTAACCTCCACTTTCACAGTATTCACTCCTAATCTTGCACCTGATCATGAAAGGATTACTGAAGAAGCGCGCAAATCAAGAGCTCTCACATTCATGTCTGCTTTGTATGAAGTATGTAAAAAAATCTTCAAACACTTTTTAATTTCCTTGTGCAATTATTTATCTTTCTCCTTCTCTGTTCTGTTTCTTTTCTGATGAAGGCTAATTCATAACAGTGCTTAAGATTGAGCTCAGATTTAAATTTGTGGATATTCCAAATCACTGTCTAAAGTATGTATTTACTAAATTGAAGCTTGAATGACAAGAGGTTTATTATGTCATTACCCCAAAATGCATCAACAGCGATGTGCAGCGCGCAGTGAGAATCTGCTTACAGAGAATTAGGATGTGTGAACTGTTTATGAAATCATTTTAACCAACAACAAAGTAATGTACTCTATTTGTTATGTTTGCTAATGTGTTATTGTCCTTACCAGTGTAACTTTATTATTATTTAAGAGGAAGTGACAAAATGTTGAAAATTGTTTTTCTTTGGATCTACATGTACCTTGAAACTGTTCTTCTTCACCCTACACATATCCCTCCTGTTTTTGTTTATTTGGTTTGTTTTTTTTTTTTTTTAATTTATTTTCCGGTATGTAAGGAACTATTTCACTGAAATAATACTTTCTGCTTATATCTAGAAATGGAACTAATACCATTACAAACAGCATAAAAAACAAAAGCAAGATTTCACATGTCAGTCTTACAGAAACAGATGAGTGTTGTGGTTCGGAAGCATGCCTTTTATTGGGACTTTAAATGAGAGCCCTTTACCTAATGCACTGAAAAGTCTCTCAATAAAAAGAATCCAAATCAGAGCACACTGCAGTAGAACAAGATGAATAACCTTGCAGACACTACTGTTGAATATAAAGAGTATGTGCTGTAGAAATTAAATGATCACATGCATCAGATTCCTGCAGTTGCAAGTAACAATTTAGCAGAACCACCAATGGTTATTTTTATCCTTGATTTTTATTTCCAGCAGGTGTCCCCTTCTGGTAATGGTGATCAACTTCTAAAAGACAGAGTGGAAATAGTGAGTGTATAAATACTCCCCCAGGTCTTTTAAAATTAAATGGACATTCCTGAAGCTTAAAATATCCTTTAAATGTGCACTTACAATTTTATTTACAGGTAGAGGCTGCTGGTCAGGAACTCCATTTGCTATGATAAGATTGACAAAATAATACTGCTAACTATTGATGGTTCGAGGCCTAATGAACAGACTAGCTTTGAGGAAGATAGGTATTACAACTAACATAATTTTGTAAAGTATTTGTTTGTTAGCCTACCACATGTGACAGATACGTATTTCCCACAACACCTTAAGATAAGGCATTTTCCCTAGGAGAATGCAGTGGCAAAGTGTCCCATTAAAAAACAAACAAGCAAACAAACAAAAAATCCCATAAAACCCCACAAAAACCTCAACCATGAAAACATTAAACCTGGTCTGACCCTAAATGTTAGTCCCATGAAAAGTCCAGGGCAAGAGTATGGAAAAGAAGCAACGTAAGACAAAGGACATCCAACAACTTCAGGGGACGTCATGGGAAATGTCTCCTACCTTGAGCTTGATTATAATCAGTTCTAGTTGTTACAAGGCTCATGTTGTTTTAAAGAATGCAATAATAAAATTTCAGCTTCCTGACACTTAGGCCAAATGCTGCATTTAATATGAGAAGAGTCTTTCCTTGGAGATTGTGTAGATCGCATAGTAAATGTGACTTGTCACCTTTAGTTTCAAATAGCTGTCTGCACTAAACATTACTGGAATGCTTAATATTGTTACTAAAAAGAAGATAAAAGTAACTTTCTCGTTAGGCAAAAGAAATAAATTGTAGTTGATTATGAAATAGATTTCCATTTTTTAGAAAATACTTTTCTTTTTCTTTGTTACTTTACATGATCATTATTGTTAATATTATTCACTTTTACAAGTTCAAGCACTAAAAATGTATTTTAATGGTTGCAGCTTTCAGCTCAGAACAGCTATATGGTATGTGACAGCCAGCAGGAACTCTTCCAAACCTTCTGCACTTGGTGTACTGGACCAAATTCTGAGCTCAAATAAATTCCTTTGAGACACTCAGAATGCCCATGAATGCTGTTCTTCTCAACTAGGTTCTTAAGTTTTCTTTTTGCAGTCCACCCTGTTGTATTGGTCAGTAAGGGGGTCAGATGGGTTTGGAGAATCTATGTAAGAAGTAGGGTTCAGAAGACCTGTATATTTTTTAACTCCTCCTACAAAATAAAGCTTATACAGAATTATGCATCTCTACTATAGATTTTATAACTAGACTTGAAATACCCTAGAAGGGTGATGAATACCCCATAGCTTCTATGTATGCTTTTTTCACAAGGAGGTATATACAGGATTTTCTTCCATAGGCAGAATGTGCCCATGGCTTTTTCTGTATTTTTATAACAGTAGCTATCTGTCTCTACTTTTCAACGTATACTGTAGAAGTAATAGTCAGAAATTCAAGGATTCTAGTTTAGCAGCACTTGGGCTACCAATGGTGAATGCAGGAAAGAACAGCACTGACAACATTTTACCTGTTAGAAATGGCCTGGAAGAGGGGAATCTGTCAATGAAAAATTATTGTTCAGCTGAATAGGCATGAGAACATGACAGCAATTTGCAATGTGACAAATACAGAGTTTGGTCTTGCCCATTTTTTGCCAGTTTGCCTCTTACGCTGATTGCCTTGCTCTTGTACACTGTGCTCATCTGAGGGCTCAAGGTGCATGTGGCAGAGGAACTCTTGATCTCCTGAGCGCTCTGGTTAGTTCCTGCTTTAAAGCAGCCTGTTAAAATCAGCTCAAAGGAGTGGCAGCCAGAGTGAAAGATGCATCGGGGAAGAGTCATATCTGCCGCCAAAATATTTCCAGGAACTGAAGATGAAAATTGGATGTCAAAAGACTTCTCCAGCTGGAGAAGATGATTTTAACTTTAGATATATTTGTTATGGCTCATAAGAGTGGGATCAGTGTTGAGAATTGACTACTGGCAAAGAGAAGGCAGGGGGAGAAGATTTTAATTATAAACATTAACAACGAGTGCAGAGACATGATAGGGAGAAAGAGAGTTTTCATTTTTAACACATGTGCGTTATTAATCATGAATGATACTAGGATTACAAACGGGAATCTGCCTGGAGGCAGAGGGCAGAAGAGATGATTTTTATTAAACATATTGAGCCAATTTCTGTCCTCTGACATATGCACGCAGCTTCCATTGAACTCCATGGGAGGCCTACACTTGCATTGCAGGGCATAATTGTACTCTGCATGTTCCGTACATATTCGTAATAATTAAAAATAGAGTTCAAGGCAGGGTTGATGGATATGTGGTTGAGGCAGGGTTAGGGCCAAGGTAATACAGATCCTAAGGTGCCTTGTATCTTGGCAGGCGATAAAAAAAACCATGTAATTCTTATGATATGAACATACACTGATACATATTGTGTAATATTTCCTGTTATAACACCAGTTACAATCCTTTTGGTTGCTTTAAAAAGATTTTTAAAGGATGATTAAAGCTAAAAACAGAGGTTTAAAACTCCTTGGAACACATGAGGGTTCCAGCATGATGCTTACCGAAACACAAAGATATCCCCTAATGTAACAAAATTAAACAATGAAATGAAACCGTAATGATTAGTACTATCATTGCATTTCTATCTGAAGTGTTAAGTTGTAGCCCTGTTTTATATTATGTCTTTTGGATTGGGAATGTTTCTCTGCATTCCAGAAGAATCTTATTTCCGTGCTGTGAGACTTAGTTGTCCTTTGTGATTTTCTGTAAGTGAACTTTACACAGTTTTACTAACTTTGTGGATTCAGTTGTTATATCTATGCCTGAGTATTTTCTAATTTACTTGCCATCTGTCAAGTTATTTTGTTATATATTTTGTATATCTTATTTTAGAGCTTGTGGTCTAGTCCATCATCTTGAGAAGGGGGCCTTCTTCCCAAGCTCTTCTCTGCCTATTATCATGCCACTGTCCTCCTCATAGTTATATCTGAGTGCTCAGACTCTGTTTTCATCTATGTCCAGTGTTTTCTAAAATCAGGCCTCTCCTCTCTTCATACTTATACTCAAATTAGAGAGTTTTTAACACCTTGTGGCCCTGAACTGAGTGCTTTACACTGTTTCCTTTAAGTATCTTTCAAGACTCTTGAGTAACTTGCACTGGTGATCCACAGATTATGAGATCTGTCAGACAGAAAGTTGCTTTTTATCTTAAGCCACTCCTGCTGATAGGTTTGGAAGACTCCACTCTGTCCTTGTTTGTCAGCTAAGAAAGCTATCATATTTGCTTAATTGCTTTCTGTTTTGAGGACTGCATATTCCAGTATAACTATTCTGACCAAGATATTAATTCAAAGATAGTTTGCTGATTACTCTGTCTATTTTTCTTCCTTTCTGTGTATAGTTAAATCTTAACATGAAGTGATCTAAGGAAATACTGGCCACTCCTTTTTTTGCCCATCTCTTCCAGGGTGTAGAAAAATGAACATCTTGATTGTGAGCACCTTTGGGAACCAGTGGGATCCCAGGCATCAGGTAAGGAAATTTATTCTAGGTTGTAGGCAACCTTTTGTCATCCTTCCCATGAGCAGCTTTGTTGCAGAGGATGTTTGGATTTCCATGTAGTGCCCCACAACTCTGTGTGAAGTACTTAGAGATAAGAGTGAAATCATGTCTTTCCCATAGACTTCAGCGAGACATAATGTTTTGCTTCATCTGAAAAAAGAAGGAATATTTAGACAGTGTTGGAAAAGAAAAGGACCTTCTTCCCAAGAAAGCAGATAAGAGGATCAAGACAGCAACCTCTTCTTCCTAAATGACTCCTGCACCTGGTCACATATGCCATCTAGGAGAGTTTCAGTTGAAAGGTTCCTTCAGGATGTAGGAGTTGAGACTTTAGTAAAATGATGTGGGTTATGATACATTTTCTGCAGTTTAATTCAGATCCTAAAGCTACTAATTTAAAAAGTATTCATTTGCAGAAAAACCTTAGAATTTGCAGTGCTCTGGCTGGAGATCCAGCCACACATCTTCACCAAGGCAGTTTCTGGATTGCCGTGAGTTCTGAAGCCTGATTGAAATTTTTCATTCAGGTCAAAGATGCCAAATGACGTTACTTTAATAGATGTTATATACATGTGCATGCATATATATTTCCAAATACCTTGTTTAAACAAATTAAATTCAAAACAGACAGAACTGAGAAATACCTTACATAGTTCTCTGAAAAAGTTACTAAGCTTGCTTAAAGTTAGGTAGAAAAAACTCAGATTCCAGTGAAGACAGAATAAAAGCATTATCTGTTTTATAAACTACTGATGGATGTTATAGACAAGGCAAAGTAGCCAAAAAATAATTGAAAACAAAACATCAGGAGATGCCATTGACCTGAGTCTATGCATCATATCTATTGGATAGAGACTTTAATAAAGGTACTCATTTTTCTGAGGGGGCAAATTAAACATGCAGAGGAAGAGAAATCAGAAACTGACGTGATATTTTCCATCAGCACCTGGACCTCACTAACTAAACAATTTCTGCCCATGGTACAAACTTTGTAGATGGTATTAACTTGTAAAATGTGGGCAAAACCATAGCTCTGTTTGATGTCTACATCGGTAAGAATTATTTGTTAATTTCTAATTAGCAAAGATTGAAGATCCTGCATCATTTGATGTAAAAGACTGGTGTCAAAATAGAGGCATTTTTTTTCCCTTGTAGGAAAAATAATAGGAAATATATTTCAATGAAGACACTAAAATATTTTAAAGGATGATTCATTTGCCCTTTAACAATAACTGTATTTATGCAAATGACACTTAAAATACTAATTTGACTCTATAAACCTATAGTTTTAGGTCTTTCTATGGTTACACAATCTTGAGGCTCCTGTGGTGACTTGAGAGCACAAAGTGGTCATGGAGGTTTCTCATCTCTTTTCCCGCTGCCCCCTCCTCCCCATATGTTTTAGGATCAATTGTTTAGGGACAATTTCTGACTCTGTGAGTATGTAATAAGTAATCTAAATGGTTTGACTTCCCTTGCATTCTTACATGTATGTTTATCATTATTCCATAACTGTATTTAGCTGATCTAAATTTGGTCATAAGGTACCTAGTTGCTTTTTAAGGCTTCATTCCTCCCACTCTTAGGCCTACCCTTAATTTTCTAGCAATTAAGCTGACACCACTTTTCCTTCTGCTGCTTTTCCTTTTTTTGACTCCTTTGGTCCTGGCTGCCAAACAGCTCATGCAGATGACCTGAGTGTGGGGCTAGTGCGCTTACTGTGGCGGGCAAGAGGTGGTTGAAGCCCCTAAGTGGCAAGGATCTGACAGCCCAGTCCTCCTGCTTTTTTAACATCTACAGGCATTGCTTGGTGGAAGAGAAGTACTCCTGAAGTCACCACCAAAGTGGCTGTTTGGCTGGCTGGTGCACTGAATTGCCAGGAAGAAGAACAGAGGCTACTGGTGCAGTCCGCAGAGAGGATTTCAGGGCTGTGGCTGCACGGCTTATGTGACAATAAGGGAATGCAGAGTCATGTTATCTAAAAAGTCTGGATCATGCTACAGGGAGAGGGGTTTGGTTTTTAGAACTTTGTTGGGATATCCAGTGCTGTGTTTTCCTTATGACTAATTCAACATGAACAAGAAAAGTTTTCAGCTAATGAAGATTACAAGTGATCAGTACAGTTCCTCACAAAATACTGAACAACGTGAGTTCAGCTTGAATCAAGTTTTCTGTCTTTTGTTTCTGAATCCATAATAAGTTTTAGTGTAAAGATAGTCCAGCAGTGAAGTCAGGGGAACTGTGTGTGTTTAAACAAGGATATTTGCAGGGTTCAGATCTGTAAGCTAGCATGTTTAAAAGTTATGCAGTTTTTGTTTGGAAGATGATGAGTAGATTAACTCTGGTAATGCTATCTGAAGATAACTTGGTAAGCATACCTAGATGCTTATTTAATAATGTATAATGCCATTCTATGTAGAAATTTTATTTAATTCTTTAAATAAAGGCCATTAGAAAAAATAGCTGAAAACAACTGAAGGTCATTTACCTAGGTCTTTCAAAATTCATTTTTTATCATACAGAACATAGAAAAATAACACATATTATCTGGATTGTGCTTGCACTTAAGTTGTTTTCCCACTTTCTGTAATGTTCTTTCAGGACATTAAAAAGAAGGTTGAACTACATTAACTCATTCACCCTGTTGATATTAGAAGTACTTACCCAGAATGCTTTTGAGTTTTCTTTGGCAAGAAAATCAGTTTTCTTCAAAGCCACTCTCAGGTTGCAACTGAAATCTTCCATGTGTAAACAACTTGAAATTCTTATGCTAGATTGAAAATCCATACTTTACCAAAGTACTTGTTCACTGACTCAGACTATTTCAATAGTTCCTGGAGATTAACTCAAATGCTTTATGAATTAGAAATGAGAAATTATTTACTTTTTAAAATTCAAATTTACCCAGATGTTTTGACATTTGTAAAGAGTTATCAAAAGTGTTATTTTGCTTTAGCTGTTAGTCATTAGAAATAAGATAAAGTTGAAACAATAAGAAATTACAGTGTTCAATTTAAATATTGTTAACCAGTAACTGTAAGGGTAATATGAACAAGTTCAACCTGAATTCTGAAGTGTTTGACATCTGCAATTGAAATCCACTTAGAAGCCTTAAATATGTATATTTTAAACCTTTTGTACAGCTGCAATGATGATTTCATAATTTCAAGTGACAGCATTTTTGATGATAGGAATACAACATGACTCAGTCATCTATCGGATTTCAGAGGTAGTAGAAGCTCTTCATAATGTTTCACTGAGCAAATCTCAGGAGATGGTCATGGTAGTGTTACAGGATGTGTGGAACATGGTGCTGTCTATGCTGGACTTACCTTCATAGGTTTGTAAATTTAAAAGACAGAAATATTTTTGATAATATTTATGATAAATATGAAAATTGGAACCAGTTACTGTCATGTGAAGACCTGGAGAACAGTTCCTAATTGTTAGAAGAAAGATGAATTCCTGACTTGCTATATAGAAAAGAGACTAGAATTATTTGATCTAAATTCTCTTTGAAGCAAAGATTTAGGTGCAATTACAGCAGACAGTTAAAAAAACTTTATACCTATAATGACATCGAAGAATATTGCACATCATCACTGAGACAGACATCTTTAATCAAGCCTGACTCAAGTTTGACTGCCAGCTCCATATGAATCTATACAAATAATTAACACCCATATGGTTATTCCAGAAAGTTTTAATTTTGAAGCAGAAGGGTATGCACAGTTATGTGAAACAGATGCTTGTTTATGTATTTGAATATTAGAAAATTTGGGTTCTGATGCTGCAAATATTTATGCTTATTGTTAAATTCATTGGTCTGAATTCATGTTGTGCTCAGCAAGCCTGGGTATTTAAAGATAGACATCTGCATGCCTGTGTGATGAGCAGGGTCCAAGCAATACAAAGTTAGAAACAGAAATGTTCATGCATAAAATGGATAATGTGCTTTGGGAACTACTGATGATTACATGAAGAAAGAGGAGGTTGTTTTAAGAAACAGATGTTAAGAAAGAAGTGGAAAGAGGAGAGAGGCATTTGCTGGGTAAGCACAGAGAGGTACTTGACCATAACAGCATTAAAGGGGGAGAGAGAGAATGGGAGACAGAGAAGTGGAGAGGAGAGGGAAGAGATGTATGTCTTCTGCACACACATGTTTGCAATAACTTCGTACCTTTCATTTTCTATTTCCAAACCAATATATCTACCAGACACTCCATAAACTTGCAGGAACCAGCTCATTTTCAGGAACTCCCTATCTGATATTAATATCTGCAGAATTTATCAAAGGTTTATTTAAAATCCAATATATAAAACTGTATTCCACATAAATGATATAATGGTGATTATTTGTTTAGATAGGGCTTCACAAAATTTGTCATTATATTCAACAGGAAAGTAAGAGAATATTGCATCAGTTTTCAAATCTTGGCCCTTCTACAGCTTTTCATGCTCATATCTTACCATTCTTTCTAAAAATCATGGTGATACACTTTCCATCCCAACTGCAGGTTACAGTAAAATCAAGGGATTGAATATGTACAGGAAAATAGTTAATGGACTAGTTTATTTTTCAAGTAGTTCAGTACTAAGTGACAATATCTATGTCAGATGGGATGAGAGACAGAAGCAGTAAAGTTTTTCATTTGAAATCTATTGTCATAAGAATCCTGCCCCCAGCAGTTTTTTTATTATACAGAGAATTAATAAACAGACGTAAAAAATAAATAGGGATAACAGGTAATTAATTGTGTGCAAGCCTCACAACTGATGTAATACTGCAGTATTGTTTTCCCATTCTGCCCTAGACAGTTATGGGATGTGGACTAAAATCCTGGCTCCACTGAAGTCAATTCCAACTGTTGTTCCTGTGATGTGGAGATTTATATGAAATACAGCATTGTCAAGTGACCAGAAGTCTTCATTTGGACTATTTGTAAGAATCTAAAGTGGCACAGAAGAAATTCTTGCCATTCTTGCAAGTTTTCCAACTTAAGGTGGTGGCTTTTAGTTTCAAATTCTATATGCCTGCATTTTTTTATACCACATTTTGAGAAAGAATATTTAATCTGAGGTAAGCAAAATCAAGTAAGAATAACAGGAAAACAAAGACAGTCTGATTATTAATGCTGTTAGAAGTTTTCTTTTTCTAACATAAAGTGATGTCTTTATCAAGGTTTTAATTTATTCCTGTGACATATGTTTTCACTTCCTCTTTGAATTTTAACTTCACACTTCTGAGCATGATGAATGATCACACTGAAAATACCGTCTGATTCTATGAAACTATTCCCAAATGCAGACGGGAAGTAGACATCAATCTCTTAAGACTTGAAAAAAAAAAAAGCTAGAATTAAAAAAATCTATCGTTAAGTAGAATTATTTCAATCTATTTATACTAAAAGAAGAAAAGCTTCGGCATTATTCAGTCCAAATTGCTGAAGGGCATTTTCTGTGCCTTACATGACCTACTTTTAAAACCACAAGCCTTTAAAATGTCAGAATTAGTAAATTTATCTGTCTTAGGATTTTATATTATTGAGGCAATGCAGAAGATTAAAATCTCCTCTATTTGCACTAACTTATCCCCAAAACAAATATACAGAATAGACAAAGCAATATAAAATGACAATTTCTAAAAGCTGTTTTTCTTAAACTTTATATGTAGGATGCTGTAAAATAATTCTGTAATACAATTAATCTGCAGTATAATTCATCTTCTGTCTTCCTATGTCAAGATTACTTTTGGACACCTGTTACAATAGAAGAATCTGATCTTTAGGAAAGAACTTAAATTACAAAGTAAGGACTGGTAGCAGCACTCCACTCTCTCACATGAACAGCAGCATCTCTTTTCAGGGTCAGTTTAAAGTGAAGTTTTAACCTCTGTGCAGTGTAAAAAGCTAAAATATGTCTTCAATTTTGTGGATAGAGCCTGCGAATAAGAATGTGACTGTCGGTCTGTCTTTAAATATTTTCCATATTTTCTGTCAAAAAATAGGATCCTTAAGAAATATCATTTTCCCTGAGCCTTCTATTTATTTTTCAGATGTTGAATATAATTAAAAATCCCTCTTAGGTCAGGGTCATTTTTGGAGAAACATTTGAGGAATGGAGGGTAGATGCATCTTCCCTGCCTGTTTTGTGGAACTGGAACAACTGGTTTTCCTTTGCTATTGCCATTTCATGAAACCTTGTCACGTGAAAGGTAACTGCAGTCTTCCATAGCTCTCAGTAACTGAAGCCCTAATAGAAATCGACCAGGATTTATCTGCAGCCCTTGTTTCTAAGGTTTGCCAGAAATCAACAGAAAATATTAAAAAGTATGACAAATAATTGAAATGTGACATATTTTAGTCTTGGGAGATTAGAAATATATTGTAAAAGTTTCTTCATGTTCTGTACCCCTGAGAAGGAAGTCTGAAGAAATGGAAGCTTTATAATGCACAAGGATAATGCTCTGAATGTGTTACCTGTATTATCAGCAGCTTGGAATTCAGGGCACTCAATATCTCAGCACAAATCTCCATCACTTGCGAAAATGAAGAAAAATTTAACTTTTGGTAAGCAACTACTAGACAGGAATGTCATGCACATGACTGTTTTCAAATAGCAGTACCTTCTCAAAGTATCAAACCACTTCTTTCTTTCTGAGGCCCTCACTTAAAGGGCTGTTATATAAGACAGTTGTTGGAGACAGGATACCTACACATAACTGTTTCACACATGTTTCTGCCCGAATGGCAAGGGTTGGCATTTGGGTCTGCAAGCTGGGAGCTGTGGCTCCCCACCAGAACTGAGTCCTAGAACAGAGAGCTGAGAGCAAACCGCATGGGTGCCAGAGGAGAGCAGGAAAGATGGCATCCTTGATTAGCCTCCTTGATCACAGAAGTAAGGATGTGTTCACAACTAGTGGCTACAGTATTCTTGATATTACTAAGAAGGAAAAAAAAGGTAATGTTTGCTTTGATGATCTCTGCTGCCTCTTCTACATTTTTATTAAGTTGGGAGATTGAGAAGGTAGTCTCCTCTGCTAATTCAGTTGTGCAGAACTGTACTTTTTTTTTTTTTTTTTAAAGAACAAGCTATGCAAACAAAACTTCCTGCACAAACATAATCCCTTAAACCTTTTTTTCTGAAGTCAGAATCTATCTGTGAATGGTGATAAATCCCAGTGGTATGGAAAAATGTGTCCTACAGACTCAAAGTGAGAAATTTCCTGCAAGGCAATTAAGATTCTGTGGTATTTATTTGTTGCATGGAAATGACTGGTTCTCTCTCAAAGTTTTGTTCGGTTACTAATTATTCTTTGTGTAAATGGGTCCCAAAAAATAAAAATGAGAGGACATCAAAGAAGTATTGATAGTAAATGAGTAACACTGAGACTGAAATAAGTTTCTCAAAATTAAGGATATATGAAGTATACATTATTGTTTGTATAACACTGTGAATGAGTTGTTGCAGTTTTAATATAATAGCAGAACATTGATTCCATTGAAATACATTTTCGTCTGTAAAATTTGCCATATACTTATATGTGCCATTGCAGAAAATAATGAAAGGTTCCAAATAACTGTATGCATACAGGCTTGTATGTGCTCCTGCTAGGAATTCACACAAATTGTGCAGTTCTGATGCAAAAGAGAACAGTTATTTCAATGAAACAAGTGTCCTCATCTAAAAACAGAATGTAATTAGGAGTGTGAGCCAAAATAAACAATAATAGCATCATAGCTTTAAATATCCAGAAGGATTAGAACATAAAATATAGAGTTCAAAAAGTATGATAGACTAAGAGGCTAAGTAAAGTTGTGTTCTTTTTTTTATTTTTCTTTTTTTTTTTTCTTTTTCTTTTTGGATTTGATTATCTAAAATGGATCAAAAGCTTCAGCATAAGTGCAGCTTTGCCTTTCTGTCTCTCTCTTTCTTTCTCACCCTTTGACAAGTCTGAATTTTTTTCCAGAGGTGTAACTGAAGGTCATGTCAGCATTAGCTTTAACAGCCTTTCTGTGATACTTAAGGCAGAATGATCACAATACCCAGGCCTTCATTTTGTCTGCACATGTCCAGCTGGAGGGAGACTATTCAGTGAATGAAACCCATACTGTTGCTGCATGTACACAGCTGGAAGTATTTGGGTTAGGTAGTTCAAACCTAGTCTAAGCATGCTTATAGGATCTGCAATCATTTACCTGGATTGTAAGGTAAATGCATCTCACAATGCCATCTTCTGATATTCCTCTTGAATATGTCTCATACTGGTATAGAATAAACACCACAGAGTCCCTGTCCTCTAATCTGCCTCATTACTGTATCTAGTGGCCTGATAAAATTATTAGTGCAGAACTAGATAAATTAAAATAATCCTAGTTTTGATAAATTTATGGATACAGCAAATCTAAGGAATCACAGCTGTTGGCTAGCACATCTGCAGCAAAGCAAGGCTGCTTGCAACTTCTTACAATTCTGAGCTGAAGCCTGTGCAACTTCATTTATTTCACAGATGTGGGAAGCTGTAGATGCAATGGTATGCAAGAAGACACAGTAAACTGGAACAGAGATAATAAAAACCAGAACCTATAGATCTCATTCCTCAGCTTTAACTGCTAAATAACAATCTTCACTACCAAGCAACCAAAGCTTTAAGAAGGTGAATGTATAATGGAATTATCTAGGAATTTACCTACTAAATCCTCTTCTACCGCAAGGGACTACAACGCTGGTGATACTCTTGATCCTCCTTGCTCATTCCCATGACATGTGACTCTGGTGGCTGTTGATCTGGTCTTAAGTGTGTTATCTGATGTTGAAAAGTATTTCTGGATCCTATGGCAAGAGGATATTAATGAAGCAAGTAGTCCTGTCCAGACAATCTCTGCAGAACAGAATAAGGGCTTCTGGCCTATAACATCAGCATCTGAAACCAGATGAACCATCTCACATTTATGTTCAGGTGAGGCAGGGGAAAAATACATACACACAATAGTGAAAAATGGCCTTCTGTAAAATAGAAGTATGGATTTCAGTTTCTATGAAAATCCAAGTTGACTTCAAAATAATAAAAAAAAAAAATCTTTAAGCTAACCCATCCTACCTATAACCTTTTGGTTGATTTGAGTCAGAGTTTTAGAGGTATGTAGAATTGCAACGTCTTGTATATAAAACAGAAAACATACCTACAGAGATTTTATGGCCCAGGTTTATATCCCAAATTCTAGAGTCCTGTTTTCTTTTCCCGGGCTAAGTTAGTTGATGATTTGTTTGTACTGTGTATGAGTTTTTGGTTCGTTGTGCTGAAAAAATATTTTATTTTCAGACTATGTAAATTTTCAGATTTTTTTTTACTCTTACTAAAGAAAAAAAGGTTTTGTATTAACTTTCTTTTAAAATGGTGTTTCAAATTTGACCATAGGTCATTAATAAAATAGTCTTCCTACCCCAAAAACAAGAAAAAAAGCCAAACCAGCAGAAAGTGTTGTCTCCTTCTTCCCAGAAGAAAGCAATAGCGCAAAACCTGCCTTATACTTTGTCTGAAATGTTCATGATTTAAACTGAAAGAATGAGGGTTACTCCTTTTCTGCATCAGCGGTTTTAGTCTGATAAAATCCTTTTCCTACAATAAGGTGAGCCAGACCTCAACAATGCAGATCAGCTGTTTATTACTGTGTGTGGATAAAAAAAGTTGAAGCTAATCATTAGCTGAAATATAAACTCTACTCATATTGTGACACAAATCCTAGTGGGACCAGGGCCTGTAATCCCATAATTGCTGTAACAAGATGAAATGCATACACAGAGCACGTAGGGTACAAGTTTTATATTTTCTGACGTGGTCTTTCTACTCTCTTCATTAATGTATAGATTTTTTTTTTTCCTGGATTACAGAGCAAAATATGCTATATCAGCAACCAATAAAAACTTCAAACAGGAATGTTTCCAAGGAGACCCTACTAGCTTGGCTCTGGCATGACTTTTATTCTTATGAAAGCTAATCCCTTGCACTGAATAAATGAACTTTTTCTAAGTGTAATTTATAATTGCAGTTAAAGATTTTCCGTATGTTAATAAAAATTACTAAAATATTTAAAATAATGGAAAATATTCTTGTCATTCTGTGGCTGAGCTCTGCAGTTTCTCACATTCTCACTGGGACTCCTAGTGCAAGAACCACGATCTAAAAAACCTTTCCCTCTCCTGGAATTCCACAGGGATGATGGTAACTCAGGCAAATGCCAGCTGCAGAAGTCCAGGGATAAGAGTTAAATTTTAACTGCACCACAGGCAATCTTCACCTGCATAAGGAACCCCTCTTTGTTCTTGGATCTCTTCTTAATATCTGAGACTGTCTGACAGCCTAATCATAAGGAAGCAAGCAGAAGTAGCCTCTTTAGTGGAGTTGGGTTGTACATAGTGATGGTGAACAAAGGTAGGGTAACAAAAAGGCAGCGGGATGGCAGGGCTTCATCCCAGTTTTGCTCTCTTTTCATAATCTCTTCATACCCATGGTTAAAACAACACTTTTTTCTCATGCACTTGAAGTGATTTTTTATCCAGTGTGTTGCCAACACATTGCTGCTAAGCGAGCCTTCAACTCTTTCCCATCCTCTACTCCTTTTGCTTGTCTTGGTTGATGTCACAAAATGGAGACCAACAGAGTGGCACCAAGAAGAAAGTGTTTCTGGAGGCTGAAGAGGAAGAAGGCAGAGACCAGGGTTTCCTAGGACACGCGGGCACAGGGGGCATGGATACAAAGGAAAATATATGCAAGAAGACAGTTGAGATAATTGTAAGGAAATGGCTTGTCTCTAGCACGGTCTTCCTGTTACCCTCAGATTATTACTATATTTAGAATAGGCATGAAAGGCAGAAAATGGGCGTAGTATGTGTAGTAGTTTTTAAAACATTATTGTATAAATATTTTGTTATTGTATGGGTCTGCATAATAGAAGTTGGACTATTCTTTTTAGTTGAATGTGACACAAGCTGAAATGGAATGAAAACAGATATTTTTAATTAGATAATTTCATCATAATAACTTAAATGGGCAAAACCGCATTAAAAATGTTTGCTTTTTACTCAGAGAACAATATGCAGAAAAGATAAAATCAGTGGCCACAGGAAAATTCTTCGGTTGTAAATAATCTGTAAAGACAATATAAACTACCGGAACAAAATATTGTTGACTTAGCACTTGCAACATAAAGTATGAAAATCCACGGTTAAACTCGAAACAAAAAGAAGCCTCAAGGAATTATTTTTATAACAACGTTATTTTTAACAGCATCTATGAATTATACCTCACTGTATTGTGGTTCTTTGTTTCAAAAGTGAAAGGTAGTTTGTTTTGGTTTTAAGGTATTAATCAATGAACTATCCCCCTCTTCCCAAGCTAGTTAGGAAAAAAAGAAAAGGTCAATTTTCTGTGGGAACCAAGAATATTAAATTCCAAAGGAAGAAAGGTTAAAGATTAAGAAAAGGACAACTGAAGCCAGTGATTTGCCATGCTTTGCTGGTGTCTGGAAAGCCTTATTTTTGCCCTCGGCTAGTATCCAAGCATCTTGAAAGTAAGTGCTGACTCACCACCCTAATATTTGCTAATCACATCAGACTGCATTTGTCAGCAAATATTAGGCACCTTATTATAGACTGACATTGTGAGACAATGTCAAAGTTTTCTTTGTTAACTTTGGTTATTGAAACTTGGCTTTGTATTGCATCTGAAGAAAAAACAACAACAATTTTTTTAGTTAAATTGTTTCATGGACTTTTCTGCCTTAACTGCAGTCTCTGTCATGTCTTTTGCATGTCCAAAGTACCTTTCATGTTGCCAGTGCATAGAAGTTTCACCTTCCCAGAGATGACAATAATGCAATTTCATTCTCAATGTGCTAATGGAATGCTAATGGAGTGCTAGTATACAATTTCCACAAGCCAGAGTGAAATACATTAGTTTTATCAACAAATAAATGAACACTACACCTTTAAGTCTGTTTACAATTGTGGCTCTACTTATCTAAAGAAAACAAAATAAGGCAAAAATCTATGACTATATTGTTACATGTATCTTAATTTGAATAGAGAGAGGTCTGAGGTTCTTACTAGAAAATATGTCAAGGTACCAAGTGCTGTAAAAAACACACTTGAAAAATAGTTCTTTATCCCATAAAGTTTTAGGTCACAAATGATTTCTTATTTATATATACTTTATTTTTTATATACCTCTATGTTTTATAATATATGCAAAACCCAATATCATATTCTATTTGGCTCACATATTAAGATGGCAAAAACCCAAGAGGCAAGCCATTTTCCTTCCATGGTGGCATTCTATTTCTTCTTTCTTTCTATGAGGCTATATAGCTCTTACACTCTTCATTAACTTTAGAAACAAAGGTGTCAGATGTCGGACATGTGCCAAACTGCTAATATTATATTAGTTTGTTTTCTCCCCAGTACAATTACTTTTATGGTGAAAACCAGACTGGATGGAAGAACCATTATGTGTTATATTATGGGTTATAGAGAACAAAAGAAAAAAAATCAAGTTTGTGACAAAAATCTGAGTAGATTTTTTTCTTACTTTTTAGAATAAAGT
This sequence comes from Strix aluco, assembly GCF_031877795.1. NCBI lineage: Eukaryota > Metazoa > Chordata > Aves > Strigiformes > Strigidae > Strix > Strix aluco. The sequence goes on along the minus strand of NC_133932.1, from coordinate 32,578,337 downwards.
AGATTTTATACTAGGAAGACTCAATCAGCCGTAGTTTGGGGTTTTTTTTCCTGGATTGGTTTCAATAGGTAAGGGGTGTGGTGCTCGCACTTGAAGTTTCCATTGACAGAGTTCAGTGCTCTCTGGGATCATAAATTCTGTGTGAGTTAAAACTGGATTTATATGTACTTAGGAATCTTAATTTTGTATCTATAGCTGTTAGTTCAGCATGGTTTGGCCTCTATTCGGTTTCTTTAGTTTTTTCTTTGCTTTCCTGTTTCTATGAATGGTTTTGTTTTAAAGTATTACTTGCTTATTTTGAAAATCTACTCTGAGGAGGCCAAACTAAATCAAAAGCCATATCCATGAAAGTTTTAACCCAAAAGAAAAAAAAAAAAAAAGCTTTTATTTCCCAGAACTCTGTATTTCATTTCCCAAAATCTGCACAAAATGAAAAAAAAATTGCATAGTACAAATATTTGTTTGACTGTCTTCTGAAGATGCCTCTTAGGGTTGGCTTTATCTTTCCTCATTCTCACTTGGTGACCACACAACAGACACCGGCTGCATACTTTCTCATTTGAAAAAAAATCCTTACCCAGAGATAGAGTTACCATTGTTAAACAGGACTTCATTTCTCAATGTATGCTGTTCTTTTGACTAGAAAAGACTGAAATAAGATAACCATGACTCTTACAATCATAAAGTGTTGGTCAGTTGGGGTCAGCTGTCCCATCTGTGTCCCCTCTCAATTTCTTGTGCACCTCCAGCCTCCTCGCTGGTGGGGTGGTGTGAGAAGCAGAAAAGGCCTTGGCTCTGTGTAAACACTGCTCAGCAATAGCTAAAATATCAGAGTATTATTAATGCTGGTTGGTCACAAATCCAAAACATAGCACCATACAAGCTACTATGAGAAAAATTAACTCTATCCCATCTGAAATCAGTACACTGTCTCCTTAGTTTGTTCCATACCTTTGAAATATTTTCCTCTTGAGTTATTCTATGACTTTAACATCTTTTCTTTCACACCTCTGGGAAATGTAAGAATACAGCTAAGCAAGCATGCCAGTTTTCTTAAACACTTCTGTGAGTAGTACTTTTCAGAAACTAGCTGGTAGGACAATGGTTTGTAAGAATTTCATTATTTATATCTTTCTTAAATACAGGGAACAAGACCAAAAAGGTAAAAGAGTTAAAAAGCAAATAAAAATTAAATCAAACTGATATATTGGATGTAAAGGAACATTTAAAAAAAAAAAAAAACCAACCTGCATTGATAAGACGAAAAATAGAAAGTCAAGTCAAAAAACGGGAAAAAGACAGGAGAAAGTGACAAGAGCCAAAATGCTGAAATCTTGTGTTAAAATGATAAATCTTCATCTAAAACTTCACATTTGACAGTATTAAAAAAGCTCTATTTATGTAGCAGTCTATATCTGTTGTTCTTGAATTCCTTCCTTTTCATTAATGAACCCTCACCCAATCGTTCTTCCTCTGTACCCTTTATCTATAATAATCTTATGTGTTTTGTTTTTTTTTTTCTAAATGGTAATAATTTAATAGAAAAATAACAAAAGCAATCTGTGTGGGATCTTAAGATAATTTTTCATTTATAATTAGAATTTTGAAAGCTAATACATAAACAGTTGTAATTCCCTTTGAAACTTGGACTTGAGTTCCTTAGTTAAAAACAGAAATGCTTTTCTTGTATTTGCAAAATACTTGAATTCCCATTTTGCCTAAATAGAACTTTATCCAGCCTTCTTTGTGAAACTAAAACCCTACATGCTCATTAAGAAAGAAAATATGATGTAACTGGCTCACAAAATTTAAAAAAAATACAAAACAACACCCAAAACCTAGTCTTGTGCATATTATTAACAACACAGTTTGTACACCTTTTGAAGAGAAGGCAGTAGGAAAGCCATCAAAAATTTATAAAAGCCTATTTAAAATTAATGAGAACTATTGCTAATCAATCAAGTGTAGAAAGACTATATTGATAATTCAGCAAAACCTCACCTACACATGAGAGAACCAGGAAAAACCACAATCACAATCCATCAGAAAGAGGACATGATAAAATTATGATGTGATTGGAATATAATGCAAACTATATTCAGTTTGGAAACAAAGCAATGATGATTCAGACTAGAGACTCTACAACTATTATTGCATTTGTTAAAAAGGATTAATGAGTCCTATCAAGTCTTTCTGACTGTATGTGGCATACCCTACTCCTCAGCCATCATAGTCAGTCTGGGATTATCACAGATGTTAGTGAATTTGTTATGACTTTCCTCCACAGCAAAACTCCTCCCCGGTGATCCACAGTTCTCATTCCCACTTGAACATACAGTGAAAACTCATCTTTCCACTGTGGTTATACCAGCTGGTCTACAACTAGCAAATGACACAGCAGATGGCTTGCTCTGCATTTTTATCTTTTCAAGCAATTAATTCTCCATTAGAGATATAAAGTTTAATAGGTGGCTTAGAATAGTTTCTCATTCTGTATTTTGGAAGAAGGAATCACTCCCTCACCGTACCAAGAACTCTCTGTTCTAGGTCAAATGGGAGCATTTTCCATTTCTTCACAATCACTTATTTCACAGTGACAGCAGTTCCTTCCATTGTCTTCTTTTTTAAAGAGAAGCAACTACAACTGAATTTTGTCCTGAATCCTTCTGACATAATTTAGATATGTTCTGAGAATACCTACAAGGCTGAAGCTTTTGGAAGAGAAATACTCGGTCTCTGGAGCCTGTTCATGCTTAGATACAGTATATGCCCTGGGTTATTCACAAACCACTTTGCAGCTGAGATGTTGAAATATTAGCAGGATGTTCCTGTGGCTGGATGATTTAAAAGATGCCAGCTGAGGCACCTTGGAAATTTTCTTCCCAAGTAAGACAGTAACTAAGCAAACTAATTCAACTTTGGATTTAAATTCTTGTCACCCTTCAAGTGCCCAAAACCCATTTCGGATCTAACTCCTTGTCACTAACATATTCCGTAGTGATCACCCAGCTGTTAATGGAGAGCATACAGTGAAACCCTGATCCCTTTCCAATCAGTATAGAGTTTTGACCACAGTTTCAGTAAGACTTTGATTTCACTCCATGTTCATCAGTTTTTCTTGACACATGGAATGAAACAATAAATTCATCCTTATAAGCAACTTATGACTGTCCCAAAGTATCATCACATTAAAGTCCATGTGTAAAGGTAAATTTTTATGAGCTTTCTGCAGACCAGTTAATAATGTTTTCACATTTTAAAAGAAAATATGCATAACATACTCCCTGTTTAATTGAGATGGGGATGAAAAATTAAGTTTTTCATATGGAGAATTGATATATATCCATGTTTTTTCAAAACTCACTAGTTCATCATAAAATCCTGTACAGACAGAGCAAAACAATTTTTTTCCCCACTGTGGCAAGGTATAAACTGTCATTCCCTTATATTCATCTTTTTCTCCTACAAGGGAAGAAAAATTGGTGGTTTCCTTTACTACTTCTCAGCTGATGAAATTTCCTCAGTGTCTTATTTTTGGTTCCAGAAATACTCTATGAAATATTATTGTGACCTATAGTTACAAGGGTAGACTCTCTGCTTTTATTATTAATATTTTTCAGGTGTGTAAAAGATGCATGAATAATAATTCACAAATTTTCTTCCTAGTGTCCACAATTAGTGGTAAGATTCTTCCATGAGAAACTACAAGTGTCGAAAGACAGATAAAAAACAACTGGTACTATAGTCCAGGAGAAACTAGAACTATTTGCCAATATCTCATTTTGTCTCCAGGTGTTCTACTGCATCCCTTTAACTGCTGAAAAAAAAGCCCTGAATATTTTATATTTTCCACATAGGTCAACAATAACTCCAGGAATTTTAAGATCTTTTTCGGCTTTTGATTGTGCAAAGAGCTTTCAGTATGAATATTTAAGGTCTTCAGGGTAACATTAGAAGAGTAAGAAAGTTTTATCTCTTTTTTAATTGACATATTAATTTATTGGAGACAGCTTTTACAGTGTAATAACATTTTATCAGTTTATCGTGAACAAAATGCAGTGCACAACTGCTTGTGTGCAATTCTTTGGTCTTCACAGCTATTCAAATGGAATGAAATCATATCTCTGATAGGTATATGATATTCATATAAATGTAGATAAGGCCACATCTTCCACATGAGTATTTCACCCTTTTTTTTTTCTGTACAGATAGACTACTACAACATGAGGCAAATGGGCTTGATATTTTCAACCTTTATCCAAGTGTAGTCCTTTACAGGTTTGTGGTGAGCTTTACAAACTGACCAAGCTACTTACAAGCCTAAAATTTGGGATCATAATTCATTATGAACTTTTGAAAATTCAAGCCAAAAACTATTGGCAGGGAATTGCTGATATTGCAGGTATTGTTTTTTGCAAGGTTGAAATAAGTTCACATTTTTCTCTTTGTAATGTGCTAATGAATACTTAAATAAATTCTTTGTTTTGTGTTTCAAATTATACTGCTTTTAATATATGTATGTTGTCATAAAGCATGAGAAAATACTTCTAAGGAAGTCAAAAGATTAATTTTTTCCAGAAAAATAAATTCAGATTTTGGAACAGCATGTCAAGAGGGCTGACCTTTAAGAACTATATGGGTAGAGCTAAAGTTTTATTTGATTAATTTTATGTCTTGCAACACAGAAAAATACCTTTGTAGAAATATTCATAGCTCTGTAATATTTAGTTTCCTTCTGTAGATGAGATTGGACAACAGCTAGAGCTGAGGCTGAGAACCGAGTCTACACCTGACTGAAACAGCTGCTTCCTACGCAATGCTGTGAGAACATGCATTAAATCATACTTTGAAGGCACTGGTCCCTTATTTAAAAGAAACAAAAAAACCCCCTCAAGCAGAAAACACTTATTTACAAAAAGCCAAACTGAAACAAACCAAAAACCACAGGCATGTTGAATAGAACTTCTAGAGGAGGAACATCTAGGAAGTGGGGTAGGAAAAAATCCTTCTGTCTATTTAGTAAAAATCTTCTGAGTCATGGATCTGAGACCACAAGTTCATCCCTGTGATTTGATTTGCTGTTGGTGAATGCATTATTGGGAAACCAGAGTGAACTATCAGAGATTAACAGCATCTTTCTTCACTTGAGTCAGCCTACTAGCTTCTCACTTGATAAAGGGAGATGGGGCCCATGTTGGTTTTGAAAAGTCTCTCGCTTCTGTTGATTAGCATAGGCTAATTCAGTTGTAAAAAAATATTTTCTATAATAATGTGTGTATATATATGTATATATAAATTATGAATAAGATTTTTTAAAAAATGGGCAAAATATGCTGAGTGGGCAGTAAAAATCACTGCTTAGTTTCCTGTTATGCAGTTAACTTCGATTCATCAGAACCATGAAATAAATCTAGACAAAATTCTATTTCATTTTAGAGTATTACTAATTTCAGCTAATTTTGAGACAGCCTGGTCACATTTTAAGAGAACCTGGCCAATCTATTGTTTTAGGTGGCGATAGCGGGAATCCTTAGTGGGCTTAGTTTACAACTGCATAAAATTTTGGCAGTCTTCATTATGCTTCACTGGGAGTCTTGGGGCTTATTCAACCCAGAACTCACATTTAAACACAGAACTTATGAATTTTTATGAAAACAAACTGAGAAAACATCAGAGAAGATGCTAGTGCATTGGGATAGCGTGTAAGAGATAGCACATCTCATTATTTGTTTCCTTTTGTCTTTTTTCCATTCTACACTCTGTGCAAACATGCCATGAGACAGCTGCAGTAAATCTCAAGTTTTGCATAATGAAGAGAGTTAAGTCAGTCTTATGTTGTTTGAGCTACTCATATAACTGATTAAAACAAACAAACAATGTTTTGTTTACTCCTACTAGAATACAGCTACTATTTCCAGGTTTATTTCTCCTTTCCCATTTCTATCTCCTTTTTCCTTTTTCTCCCCCCTCCTTTTTTTGTCTCTATTAAAGAAAGGGACAAAGGAAAAGAGGAAGGCACAGAAGCACTCAAATCTAACAATTCCAGTAAAAGAAGTATTTCTTTGCAACAGTTTCAGTCAGCTTCAGGCTTTTTGGGAGTCAGCTTGAACTTTCAACAATGTTTTTGATCGTCAAATAATTGTCAAATCTTCTCTTCAAAGGCTGGCAAACACATGGGAATAGGACTTCAAGGATAAGGGTATTTTTAAATGGACAATGTAAGAAAGAGTTTATAGTGAACCTACATTATAATGGAGATATGGTGACAGAATTCTTAAGCCAAACAAAAGAAAATATATCTGGTAGGTTGCCAAAACATAATAGAACTGTTCCTCTATTTCACATAATTTATGGGTAGATGGCTTTAAAGAATTGACCAACTTACAATACAGGATTTGAAAATATGAGTATTTTTCAGTGTTTTTCTTGGTTGAAGTTAGAAAAGGTGATAAATTTAATGATGAGTGGATTTCTCTTCTCAACAACTTTCTTTAGTTTCTTAGTGTTGAAATAAAATGGCATGAGGATAAGATTAGGCTACCAGCTAAATCTCTGGCAGATGCCAAAAATGCAAGGTCAGAGAACCATGCTGTTTGCAGGCTTTCCACCGAGGAATTTTTCGGAGTCTCAGCTTTTCTGAAGAGATGTACAGATGGCCCTTGCTGTGGCACTTGCCCCTGGGCACCTCACTGTGCCTGCTGCTGCATGATCCAGGTGGGGTTTGAAAGCCAGTCTTCGCACTAGGCTAAGGGCAGCTTCCACGAGACAGTGGCACGCTCTGCCTGAGATAAAATGATTCAGTGAGGCTAATATAGTTCTGACATCACAGCCCAGGCCTGACCTGACAATCCTAGTTTTCCATCAGTTGTGGCTAAAATACTGGCCTACAGAGCACACTTGGGCCTCATGCTCTGAACTCCCTTTTCATAGCACATTACGCACTGTGCTCAAACAGCCAGCAGGTCTGCGTCCCAGAGAGTGCTGCCAGTATAAACACTCACACACCTTTGATGAATAGTGAGGAAGCCTTCCTGACTGTGCTCTGAAAAGAAGTTATTATGGAGAGGCAGCACTCTGGTCAGTTTTATAGGTCTCTGCTGGGAGTCCCCCGCTAAATACCTGACTGCTAACAAACACCTGAACTGGGGAGACTGCACACAAATCACTTTGCTGGTGAACTGTGAGTCTGAACTAATAATGTATAGTAGTACAGAAATGAAGAGCTTAACTATTTCAGGAATGAAACAGCCTGTGTGTTTTCCAATGTGAAGCTGTACAGAACATTCTTGGCTCTCTCTCGGTGAATGGCTTTTTCAGACGTATGAGGGTCAATGTGTGCGGAAGATGCGTATTTTAAAGCATGCAGTAGGATGCTATGTGGAGCTAGTTACTGTTTGAGTGTTATTGTTTGTCCATGCATTGCTAAAAAGCCAGTATGCCCACAGAATTGTCAGGAGAAATAGCGTAATTACATTTTGTAATTAAAACATTTGGTTATATACAGAGGGAACACTCTTCCGGTTGATAAAATACTATAGACAGAGCAGGTGAGTCTAGTTCTGGTTGTTAGAATATTACTTCTATGCAAACATTGACCTCAGTTTTGTAGCTTAATGCTTTAAAACAATTTTGCACAGATAAAAAGAACTGGCATGATATGCCAAATATTACTCATCACTTTTCAAAGTTAGTTCTTTCAAATGCATCCAGCAAGGCAACCTCCGCTGTGTAGAAACAGTTACATGCAAATAAAAAGTGCTTCAAGTCTCTACTCCTTGATGCTTCTATTCTTTTGGAGACCATCATCGGCCCTTCTGCAGAAGGGTAATCCTGAAACTGTGCAAACCCCAGGAGATCATCAGAATGCGCCAAACTGACAGTACCATACAAACTGATCCCTGATTCTCAATTATATTGTTGCTCAAAACATTGCAGGCCTCTTAATTCTTCTTAATTCACTTCCTCTTCCTCTTATTGCTGAAGACATTGTCACTCTGTTTTCTTAAAATGTTCCAGAGTTGGAAAGGCAACTCTACTGAATAAGTGTAGAGAGTCCTTTACTAGAAAAAGTAATTTCCATATTAATCAACCATATGTTGCACAAACTTTATTTTCTCTTAAGATAACATTACTTTTTCTCTTAATATAATGTATTATTAATTTTTAACACAGACCATACCAATGGGCTTTGAGGACTGGTTTTGACTCCAGTTCCTAAGAAAGAATCCCTTGCTTACCTCCAAGAGTAAATAAGCATGCTCTGTTGCTGCCCACTTTGCCATTATGTTCTCGCTTATAATTATTCTTGCTGGTGTCCCTTGGTTTATGCAAACTAGGATTACACAGAAGGGATTATTTTTCTTCTGAAAGAGCAGAAGTGCCTTGCTAATTTCTATGTACTTGTACCAGTATACAGAAAGTACTTCTGCTGATGCCAAATTAAAGGCAATTTGGAGTAGTTTTAATGAAACCACATAAGCTTCCTATATTTCTTTGATGAGGTACATAATGATGCTGGTCCCTACTGTCATCTAGGTTTCCAACTACTTTCTTCTATTAGACTGTTTGCAATTACTTGCAGTTTGGCCAGACTATTTGAGCTGATATTTCCCATTTCCTTTCTGGAGGCAAATTACAGTTAAAATGCCCAACTGTTTCTGTGAAAAAAGGCAACAGAAAATAAAATATTTTATGACATTAAATTAATTCTATTGACCTGTGCTTGGATAGCTCAATTTTGTGTTAACAGCAAAAGTTTGAAATTTGGCTGGAATGAGTCATTTGTGTGAAGGACACGGTTTTTCTCTTTACAGGATCTGTAAAATACCCAGCCAGGAGCTGTAACATGCAGTGTGCACCTGTAAGCATCAAGCAACACGTGCAATGTCAGCTACCTGTGAGCAGTATTTGTTTGAACCATGGTAGTCTGATTGGTAAAAGTAACAGGAACTGAAAAGTGCAATGAGATCCAACTGGGATAAATCATGGTATTTCACTATCTGTGGAAGTCAATCACTGTAAGAGAATTTGTCTCAAGCCTACAAGCTACTTTGGTTTAGGCATCTAGGTGTCTTTTGTGGCTATCTTGGTCTTTTCAGTCCCCCCATTGCAATTATAAATGACTGTCATTTTTCTGGTTTTATTTCTTGTTTATCTCTTGTCTGCCATAAATTTAAGTAAAGGATATTCTCACAATTTTCTCATGGGAAGCTAAAATCCTTGATGTATTTTGTGAATGTGTAATACCGTTATGAAGAAATTAGTAACTACAAATTTAAACACAACATTCTCATTTTAGCATACCTGTAACAAATTGAGGCCTTTCGAAGATAAGGAAAATATAGTGAGGAGACCAATAACTTTATTGTTTAAAATGCTCCTTTACCACAGTCTTACAACTTTAGATAACCACTTAACTTTCACTGATTAAATTCCTCATACGTATGACAAAGGTACTAGTGTAGTTAGAGAGTAACTATAACAAAAGACTCTGTAGTTTTCTTGATATTACAATAGAGAAGGTGATAAAAAATTTGATGTAAATAGAAAAAATGCAGATGTATGCTTAATATTTGGAAATAAATCCTAGATCTTCCTTTTTTATTCAGTTACCAACACAATTAAAATCTATTGTATTAATGTCCTTACTACCTGGATTTTGTTATGACAGAGTATTGATATGGGTGGAAGTTGTATAAATAAAGCAAAATCAAGTAAGTAATATCTAGCCATTGGAAACAGGTCTCTGCTTTTGTCTTCCCTGAGATATGGAAGGATGACTTTTGGCAAATTTTCCATAATTACGTGTAGATTTCAATTTTGGTGTCCCAAAATATGTAATTTCCAAAAAGCAGTTATTTACTGCTTTAGTTCTTACAGACAAGAAGTAGCTTTCTCTGGTATTTCAGTGTTTTTCATTGCTATTACAGCAAATTTAATTTTCTATTCTAATCCATGACCTTTATGTCAGCAGTACTGCATATGCATAACGGTTAATCTTACAAATAAAGGGACTGGATTCTTATTTTAACTCAGTAATATTTGTTCACTGTAACTCTTGATTGAAGTGGGTAGAAATTAAATCACTTTGTCTACCAATTCCTGAAGTATCACAACAAATCTTTGCTTAGGTTCTCTCAATTATATGCTTGCAATAAGATTCTTTATGGCATGAGTCCGCAATCTGACTCTGAACTGATGTCAATCAGCAAACCATGTGCTAAATTCCTTTAATTTGGTAAATGCAAAGTAAAATCATAAAAGTTCATTATTTTTCCTAGTAGTCTCAGTAAGTCTGTTACTTTTGTTTTTCTTAAAATGCTTTGTATCTAAGTATTTGTAGAAAGACACATTTTTAAAAATAAGGCTTTCTGCCTGAATATATTTCCGTTCTTTTCTCTGATTTAAGTCTGGATTATATTTTTAGTACCTCACAGTTTGACATTATCCACAGAGGTATATATCCTGTAAAATGCAGTTAGAAACATTATAGCACAGTAAGTTTAGATTATCATTGAAAAGCTCACACTACTTGCATGTCTGTATCTTGACAGAAATAAACAAGCAAGCACTTGGTAATATTATCATTATATGCTCTATTTAAACAAAGACGAAAACCTAGGCCTCGGCCCATGTTATTATTTTCTTTTCTCTGCTGTGTACCAACCGATAGGAAGAATATCCATTAAAAAGTGTAATCAAAATAACTGTTACTTGCAAGCAATTTCAGCAGTTAATATCCTTATTTTGCAATTTATTTGCTTAAAGATTATCAATGCAGGATAATGCATAAGACCTGCTTACCAATTCTTTTATCAAGTTTTCCTTGGTTAAATCCTTTTTTTTTTTTTTTAACGTCTTTGTGAGAAAACATTTCACCAGAATACTAAGTAGGCCATTTCATTTAGTTTACCACACTGATCATGCTGGGTGTTACGGAGAAATTATTTCAGAATTCTTTCACTGAAATAAATGAGTTGGAGCCTGTCCTGACTTGCTCTGCATAATACAGGCACCGAGCCAGCAAAACAGCTTCTGTGAGAATGAACCCTTATCAACTTCCAGTAGCTGAAATCCAATTCTGTGCAGACATCTTTTCTTTATTAAATGATGAAATACTAAATATCAAAGAAAAAAAGTGCAATTTAGTATCAGCTAGTGTTTATTAACAAATAGTAATAAACATAAAGATGGTGGCTATTTATATTAAGGTTAGATGATGACACTAGTGAAAATCATGGCCTAGTTGTTCTGGGCCCAAACATGTACTGCAAATCAGTCCCTGCTGTGAAGAAGTTCAAATGATCCTACCTGGAAAGTTTTACTTTGTCTGCCTTCAGTTCAAATCACAATCCTACAATAGCATTATGCATGTTAACCCCCAGCACCATGATCACTTCTGCTCAAAATTGGTAAGGGTAGGAGAGAAATCAAGGGAAATGACTTGTCCTGTGCCTTAAAGCTGATTAATGTTGATGTGGAAATGCATTTGAGCATTTCTTTGCTTTAATGTTCTGGCCTCTAAAGAAAGGATGGTGACTTGATAAAGGTCATTGATCAATCATTATCGTACAATCTTTCTTTTAGTATAATAGGTTTCTTAATATTTTATACATGCTTTTCAATTTTGTTTTGTTCTCTCATTTTGAAATGCTGGGCAAATATGTTTCTTTTGAGCCTAATCCTTCAAGATGCTGAAAGAGCATAATTCCTACCGGTATCAATAATGTCCCCTGCAAATCCAGCAAGGTCTTTGATTCCTTTCACTGATACTCTTCATTTTGATATTTTTCTCTGAACTTGTCAGGTATTCATAAATGTGTTTGGAACATATTTGTGAAGCATTTGCGCCAAATGTTTTCTACTTAATGGCGCAAATTAAGTAATTTCTTAATTCTACTTAATTAAGAAATCACATTTGAGATTTGGTATAAACTAAGAGTTCATTATTTGATTTTTAATCAGCTCTGGAATAGTCTGTGCACTTTTAGGAAAATAATTCAGCTGTCTTTACAGGCACAACTCACTAGAAACCTTCCCCCAAATTATAATACTTCAATTAACTCTCACTGTCCTGCATTGAACTGTAGTTCTCAAGTGTAATCAATCGCCACAGTCAGCTAATGATGGTAACAAAATGGTAGTTTGGTTACTAAACTATTTCTCCATCAGTTTCAAGCTTGAGGTTCACCACAGTCTTCCCATTTTATAGGAACACTCAAATTCTAGTGGCACTGCTATGAAAGGACCTTTATGCTACCAGAAGTACCTTTAAATCAGGCAGCCACTTCCTAAGGTGTTATTTAAATGTTATTAAATAAACAACCTTCCAGCTATTGAACAAAATGATACCATTAAGAATGTATAAACCATTATGTTACACACAGCTTGTCTAAAGAAATGTGATAAACTGAATTATACCTTTTATAAAAAACAAACAGTAAAGCAAACAAACAACAAAAAAAACCCAGAATGCCTTCTGCAACATGGGAAAGACTTTCATGTTTCAGGATTTCTCCAGGACTCCCCAAAACCTAAAAAGGGGTTGTCTATCAAGTACTCTGAAGAAATGGGGGTGCAAAGAATCTAGGAGAATGCTAGTATGAAGAGGCCGGGAGGTGAAAAAACCCACTATTCAGCAATTTAATCAATGCAGGCAAACAGAAATTATTTTCACGTGGTCTTAATCCAAAGCTGGGAAAATTAATCAGGTATATTCATTGATTCTTTATAACTTGTACCTTCAAAAGTGCTGACATACTCCTTTCCTTTTTGTTTTGTTTTCTGCAAGTGTTTTGATCCTTTCCCAGGTGAGGAGTGTATATATATGTGTATAAAATCACTGTTTGCATATTCAGCATTTTCTTGTATTTGTGCTTAATATCTTATCACTGAGAAATTAGCTGATGAAGATGTTCCAACAGAAAGAACACTGAGTTGTTATTACATCGTGTCCTGGAGCAATTAGAGGGAATGATGTCTATAATAATGCTGGATATGGATTTCTGTATTCAGACTTGGAAGACTTGAACACCAGATAGATTCATTAGCTGAGTAGCTTGAGAGGCCGTGTAGAAAAATAAAAATATGATTAGGACTCTGGTTATGATATATTAAAATAATAATGAAGCTAAAAGTTAATTTGTAGAAATGGTGACAAAGATTTTTGATAGACTTTTCCTGTATGTATTTAAACCTTGTATGAGAAGGCATCAGGCAATGTTGACAGAGGTCTACCTGTACTAAGACTCACTGCAAAGTATTTATTTAACCTTGTTTTAATTTATGGGAGAGGGAGGGAGAGCAGGAAAAGGAAGAGAGCAGACTTGACACCTTGGGTCAATTTTTGTTTCTTCAGGGGTGGCCCAACAAAGCAATAAATGTTGACATTTTCAGTAGAAAAAAAAAATAGTCTCCTGTGTAAGTGGAAGACAAGTGGGAGGAAATGAAAGCTAAAAAAAAAAAAAAGTACTTGGAATACCCTCATGGGACTGAATGAATGAATTGAAAGAAGCCATTCAGGTAGTTAGGGATGTGAATTTAGATGAGCTCTGTTCTGTTTGTGAACTCTAACATGGCTACAAATGTGCTAAATAAAACAAAATAAAAATGAACATGAAACATTCATTTAGGCTGCCACATAATAGGTACATCCACAAGCAGTGTCAGCTTTTACAGACCAAAAAGGATTATGCAGTTTATACATCTGAAAGCTAGTGGGAAACCATTGCTTCCTACCACTGATCTTCTGATAGGGATGAGCCTATTCAGCCCCAAAATGGAAAAACACCTGCTTAAGTTTTGGAAAGATTTTGATATCATAAAAATGCATTCATCACCTGTCTATCCCTAGATTTTCAGTTTCGTCATTTATATCAAGTATTCACTTTAAAAACACAATGGTAGTAAATAGGACCATACAGGTTAAAATAAGAAAGAATGAAAAAAAAAACCAACCAACCAACAAACAAAAAACCCGAACCCTAATATTTTACTTTATTGCTTGATGTGGGCTGGAGCCCTTTTGTCAAGTATATTATGAACACTAACAAATTCATCAAAGTGTCATGTCAGTATTTCTTACATTCTGCCCTTTTACATGTGTAGTTGCAACATGTTAAGCTACAGGATCATACATATTTCTGACCTAACTCCTCAGTCATCAGGGAGGTTAAAGCAAAAGCTGTACGCTACCCAAAGACTTCAAAGGTCTAACAGTGGATAGAGGTGTAGTCTGTGTTTTACTGTGTAAAAAAAAGAATGCACCTCAGTGCCAGTAAATTCACCTGCTTGAATCCTACCTATTAAAAGAAGAAAGAAAGGTTACACCTCAAAGGAGAGTACATGTGCACTAATTAGCTTGTCTAATATATGTTAGGATGGGGGATCTTGGAGGTCAGGCACTGAAAGTAGAATCTGGAGATTTGAACCTAGCTTCTTGCTTAATTGTGAAATCCTTTGTGTGCAAAAACCTTTCACAGATCTCCTGAACTATTCCATGGTTAATATTCTAGTCCTGAAGCATAGTTAGGAGCTCAAGGAAGGAGAGATAGAAGATAAGCTGGATAAATATAGTCACAAATATTTCTGACTAGAGAAAGTTATGGAGATTCACATGCTGTATGAATGAGCTGGAGGAATTGCCTCAGACCAAAATGTCATTTGAACAGGACTGGCAGAAAAAACAGTAGATGATATGTATAGTAAGGAGTGAACAGAAATAATTTTCAGCCAAACAGACTAAAAGTAATCAACAGCAAAAATGCCAGTATAATTTGTCATTTCAGTTTTTCTGGGAAGCAAAGAAGTTGCAAACGGTAAAAGTGATTTTAAAAAACCCCAACTCTCGAGAGAAACTAAAGATAAAATTGTGGAATCTATATGGGGTAAATTAGTAGAGTTAAAAAAAAAAAAAAGTAGATGTGATTAAATAGGGACAGTCAAAGGAACATTGTAGCTGAAAGGAATGCTTCACAAATCTCACAGAAAGCTTTCTGAAGAAGTTAGTAAATGTGTTAAGCATGACAACGTCCTCATGAGAGGCTTATAAATTAAAAAAT
This sequence comes from Strix aluco, assembly GCF_031877795.1. Classification (NCBI taxonomy): domain Eukaryota; kingdom Metazoa; phylum Chordata; class Aves; order Strigiformes; family Strigidae; genus Strix; species Strix aluco. The sequence goes on along the minus strand of NC_133932.1, from coordinate 32,563,278 downwards.
ACATAAAATATATGAAATGTATAAAATAGGTTGTGCTGAGGCAAAACAGAAGGTGCTTTAGGAGATTGGTCCAGAATGGAAGGAATTTCCAGTAGAGTTGTTGGGGTCTATGCCAGCACTTTCACTCTTCAGCATGTTCACAGATGATCTGCAACTGGAGAGGAAAGAGAACAAAATAGGACAAAAAAATTGTAATGAAGTAAAATTGTTCCACTGTATGAAACACAGATCATGCCTACATTCTGTTAAATTCAGGCAGCTCCTTTTGTAAAGCATAGTAAAACTAGAAAATGCAAGAGAGGTGCCAACAAGAATGAAAAAGTTGTGCAATGGTTTCTGCTGAAGAAACATGGCAAAAGCTCTCCCACCTGGGGAAAACATGACTGAGAAGTCATATATATATGTAAAGATGTAAGGAACCAAATATATTGAGAGTGTGGATCAGGAACTAGTATTCACTATTGTTTATATCAAAAAAATGCATGTTAGGCAGAAGTGTTAAAACAAGTGAAATAATTACTTTTTTACACAGAATGTAATTTACTTACAGAAGTCATTGACCCCGGATGTTGAGGATGCTGGAAGTAAAGAGTGATTTATTAAGGAAGTAAACTACTCTGGGGCTCCTGTGAACAGAGATCCAGTCTTCCAGAATAAGAATATGCATTCCCTCAGTGCCTGCTCCTGGCCATTGTTGAAAGAGACACTGATGAAACAGCCTCTATGATCAGAGCCAGCATAAAGGGGTTAGTAGCTCTGCACCTATAGTTACAGGGACTCCCACCCCCAAAAAAGTGAGAATTGCTTTATACATGGGAAAACTGTGAAACCTAACAGCAGCATTAAACTACAGATTTATGTAATAGTTACCCAGGTCTCTCCAGAACAGTGTGCTTGGAACAAAGATGCAGCTAGAAGTATGATAATCATACATCTTTTTCTTGAGTCATTTCCCCTCTTAGTAAGTGAGCTTGTTCCCTAGAAATACAAAAAATGTTCTTGCTGAGAATGTCTATAATAATGGGACCTTTTACTATGTATAGTTATTTTCTAGCGTTAATCATATTGTCACTATCAGGGATGCGGAACATAGCCTGAATTTCTCCTACTGTCTTTCTGTAGTTCACTATAGTTTTGGTTTTTGCTTTCCTATTACAAATCACAAATTTATTAGACATATTCTGACTGCTGGTGGCTGGAATAGATATACTGTAGGACTTTCCTGAGTTCATATAGGTTGCATGGTTGGTAGCTATTCCTGGCACTTGACATGTCCCCAGTGATGGTTTCTTGTTTCTAAATCTCAGCAGAAATGGGGTTTATAGCATAGGGATCTGTTGCATAAACTGGAGAAGCCTTTTACTTCATTCCATGTTAACGTAGAATTGTAAGTATGTGACGTTATATTTTACAGAAAAATAGGCATTCTTTCACATGTTGTGTGAAAGAGTATAATCTTGGGACATGCATTATATTACCTCATTAGTATGTTGTATAGGGGAAGAGCTAACCCACAAATAATGAATCACACAAGCAGTTAAAAAAGCCTGCTGTAGTTAGACTAAACCTGCAGGTACAGGAGAATTCTGTGCTGATAATATACTCTCCCAGTTTTGTCTGTTAAACCTTCAGAGATATTCCTTGCCTCTTGTTGTGTGCATGAAGTAGGAGACCTGATAAAGAAAATTTTTAAAAAGCATTTGTGTACAGAACCCATGACATTTAAGTATTTAAGTGCATGGTCATTGTTCCTGAGTAACTCCTGAGTGTCTGCCCAATGGCTATCTTAATATAGAAAAATGAATGGCTAATGCCTATGAGAGAAAACATAAATAAGGGACAGTTTGTTCACAGTGAATGGGGCTAGTGGGATGGAAGACTGTAAAATAAGAGGAGTCTAATTTTGTTTGGCTTAATCTTACAGTGAGTTCCTCTAGATAACGAAAAACTGGGTTTATTTTTTAAAATATTTTTTCACTCTTAATCCCTATAGTTGAATGGTAATAATTGAAATAATGGTTCATACCAAAAACAGTTTGTGGAGATGCCTATGCAGCAAATGAGAAGTTAGTTGTGGTAGATCTATGACTTGCTAAAACTAGGCAGGCATCATTTGCTGGAGAAAATAAATATTTTTTCTCTCCAGCAACTATATACACCAAACTGCTAAAAATGTGCATTAGTGAGAAAGGCCACTGGCTGCAATGACGTGTCAAACTTTCTGGTGCAAATTAATATATGGGAATTTTATATATTTTTTCAGAGGAAGGCATTCTAAACTACAGGTGTTTTAGCTTTACATGTATATGAAACAAGCAAATACAAAGAAGGTAAACCATTGTTTAAATTCTGTTTATGCAGAATATGACTACCGAGCCTGATGAGATGCTTCCTCCATGAAGAAAAAACCCACTTCATTCAACACTGCTTTGAAATGAGAAGTTTTTAGTTAAGACTCAACAATGTGATAACCCTTGTTTGCATGACTAAACCTAAATTTCTACAACACAGTTAACATCAGATGAGATCAAGGATACTCTGAATGAGTAAAGAGTTTTGCTGTCATTTTGTCCCTCAGAGTACCTTCCAGCAGCAGTTTCATTTAGGGCTTGTCAGAACTGCTCCATCACAATACCAAGAGTGGTGGGCTCTATCCTCTTCTGACACTACTGAAATGGCACTGCTGGTTTCATATCACCCTTCAGCAAGCTGAAATGATTGCTCAGGAGCTGGTGCAGCTAATGGAGGTTTAAGCAGCTGCTGACACTTCTTATTTGAGTGCACTTGTTAATTAAATGTGAAATGAAAGCACACGTTGCAGCAATAATCTGACAGAAGACATGTCATTAAGCACTCTGCCAACTCCTGATCAGAATCATAGGCTTGAAGTTATATGGGAAATATTAGATTTCAAAGACAAATTTTAAACCTTACTCCTAAAGAACATACATTTCTATGAAGATATTATTTTATACGTTTAATATTGAAGACCATTTCTCCCTTTCCTCCATTCTGTATCTCTGGAACAAACAAGACCAGATAAGGTTTGTGGTGGAGAGGTGGCAGGTTTGAAGCCTAATCTGCCTCTAGGGCATTAGAGGTTATTGATATCATGACAGGCCTTTTCCTTTTGCTGTGTTGCATTTCATGACTCAGCTGTCATTAATGACTGCAATGTTTAGCCATATGTGCCCATTCAGTCTTGCTGCTAAACCAACAACAGGGAAGACCCTTTATTCTAATATTGCATTGTTCCTTAGGGAACACAACCGAGGTCCTACTAGGGATCCCAATCACTGGTTCTCTGATGCACATGAGTTAAATTGCACCACCTGAGACCAGGGCTCTGGATGGGTGGCTTGAGTCAATATTTCTGCAGTCAACAGAAGAATCTCACTGATTTTAACAGCACACTGGAACTGTTCCTTGGCCCACAGTTTGGGCTTTGAAACAAATAATGGGGTTGGAACACTGAATTTATTTTAAGCTGTAAAATTGGTGTTAAATATATTTGAGGTTAACCATATGTTAATGACATTAAATGAAAGATTAAGTCAAATAAATGTAAATGATAGTTCTTGGAAGCATTTAACCTGTCTGTAACCATGACAAGAAAGTGAAAATTCTTGAGACCATTTTTGGCTTCTGTATATAAATTAGTTGAATTTAATTGAAATCCTTCAGAACTTGACTTTAGTATAGTTCACTGCTTTTACCTTCAGTTTATTAAAATTTTATGTCTTCCATATTCTATGCATTTAGTTTTCCAGTAAATGACCACAGTACAGTAGTTTCCCAGCAGTGACATAATACTACAGAAATAGTCCAAGCTGAGTTCACTTCAAAGTGTTACATTTTTGTCTTTGTTTCTTGCCTTTCATTTATTTTTTCCTGCAGAAAAGGGTTCAGGGTTGCTTAAAGTTTTTATAATAGGAAACATATACAGAATATTGCTGTTTATAAACAGCAGTAACTGTGCAACTGATCCAATGCCTTGCTAATTGTGTGTGAGTGTAGAACCATGATTATTCCTGCAGATTTTTATATAATCAAGCCTTTTGACTAAGATGGTCTTTTTTTCTTGTCTTTATTTTAAATGAAGGCCTAGATAAAAGCTAATTGCCTGAAACTCCCTGATAAGACAAAAGACAACACTCTGATATCTTTCTGAACAAGAAATGAATACACCAAGGAAGCTCAAGCCTTTGTGTCTGCTTGGAAACTGGCAGAAAACTCTTGTGGTATTACTTAGTCAAGGACTATGTAGATAAATAAAGCTAGAGGAATAACACATCTTTATTTTGCCAGCATTCTAATTCACTTTCTGTTGGACTCTGATTAAAGAACAGCAGTTATCAGCATTCATATATCAGTACAACAGAATTATCTCAGTATTTTAAGGAGAAGTCACATTCACTGCTTCTTTTCAGCCACAACCTGTCCTCCTCTAAACCACACCCTTAACTGCACCTGGCCTGTATACCTCTTCTATCAAACACTATTTTTTTCTTTTCTTTTTACAAAGATTTGAGTAAATAGTTAATGCATTTATTGTGTAGAATTATAAATAAACGTAGAACCGAGCCCTGTTTATTGCAACACTTTCTCTAGGATGGGCAGAGACAATCATACCTAATGCCAAGAAAATGCCTGCTTTGGCTCAAGACTTTATTGTAAGCCATTCTTAAGCCAAGGACATTTTGAGGACTAGATCCAAGTCAGTATGGAGATGGAAGTGTATAATATTTTGTCAAAGATGGAAACTTAACAGTTGAATTCACTTTATAATTACTTAGTGCATATATTGCATATACCTTGTCAATGTATTAGGCTTCATTTTCATTTTAAAAGTACCCCAACAGAAGAGGAAAGGAAGAATGAATCAGAAATATTGTAACTAACCTTAAATTCTATTCCTGAAAAAAATATTTGGGATGTCAGTTACCAGCTTGTGACATTTTTATCATAATTCTGATTTGCCCAGCCCATCTCTCGTTTCCCAAATGTATTTGCACCTAAAAAATGCCAATTTTCACAAAAAATAAGTAAAGTATCACTTTGCTGAGTCTGCTAGTGATGATACATCATGCTGTAGGATAGCTGTCATGTAGTTTTAGAATTTTTTATTTATGTCTTGAAATAATTTATTTATGGTACAATTGGACTTGTTTATTTTTTATATGTTCTTTTTTAATGGGAAAAACAAATATAGATAGCTAAGAAAAGAGCTGACACGTAAATCTCAGTATTAGGTGAGTCTCTTGGGGTTAAGTAGAAAGATTTTAGTAATCGTTCTTTTGCAGTGCTGTCTTTTCTGTATTATTGTGAGTAGATTCATGCTAAATTTTGGCTATTGTACCATGAATTAGGATGAAGTTCTGTGTTTGTTTCTCACTGGGAATCAAATGACAGTCCTGGTTTTGTTGTGCCTAATCCAAAGCAGAAGTGAAAAAAATGACTTCTGGTTTGAGCTTATTTGTTAAAACCACTGACATAGATTCAGATCTGGAAATCTGACACTGACTCCTCTAATCCATCTGCCTTTTCATCTGTAGAAATATAGACTGGTACAGTTCTAACACAGTGAACCCAAGGAAGTATTTCTTTTTGCAAGTATAAACCGCATATACATTATGTGTCATTCCCAGGCCTCCTTTTCTGCATTCTGGGTTTTTTTGAGGGATGTCAGGTGTTTGCTTTCCTGTGTTTGAATCTGGTCACTTCACAATTTGGAGTCTTCTGCAAATGCTCCAATAGATTTTGAATTCTTATTAATCAAGAGCACCTGGGAAGTGCATCCACTTATCATGTATGAGTGGTCCTAAAGAATGGAAACTGTATTTGTCATATGACAGCAATTACAAAACCTTAAAATATTCCTTTTCTTTGAGATAAACACTACACATATTTCCAAAACCTGTTTATAGAATGAAAGTTATGTCACCTCCGTACCGAACCCTACTTTCTTTTTCATTGTATACGGTGTCTCAGCTACTTTCTGACCATCTCAGCAACATGTATGTTACTTTTCTGAGGTATCCTAGCCTCTGTCCTAAAGGCTGTTTATGCAGTTGAATACCTTATTGTGGAAGGGACTCAAGACTGGCAGTATGAAGAATAACAAGATACTGTGTTTCTGCTGCACAGTTTCAATCCATTTCTTGAAGCCAAAAATTTTCCTCTGGTTGCTTTACACTAGCAACCACTAGTTGGTTGTAGTGTTCATAAAAATATTTATATGTATTTATGAGAATATTTTGCCTGTCTTCCTAAAATGTGAGCCTGTACCTGCACGAACATGCTTTTATGACACTTTAAAAATATCTCTTGGAAGTCCAATGCAGGTAGAAGTTCTGCTTCTAGGATCACATTTTATATGAAACAACATAATATAGAAAATTCCACATGACATATCCACTAAAATAACCCCAGTATTTGTTTCATTCATTAATTGTGCTTTGCATCAAATTATAGTTAATGAAGTGCTAGCTGCAATTAAGCATGTAAACATTGGAAATTGATTAGTATCTTTTTAAATGCTTCTCCTTTTAGGTTAATTATGCTACCTTTAGGACCTTAAAAATCATGGGAGTAACCTGTTTTACAGTATTGTTGGTATTCTTTTCTTATTTGTATCCAGAAATGAAAGAGCATAGCAACATGCTATTTTGTAAATTACCTAACTGTCTTTAAAGTTCCTAGCTGAGGTTTTTCTAGAGCTCTGGAAAGTTTTTAACTCATTAGGATAATAAAATAAGTACTTTGGTACATTATTAAAAAAAATTCTTTAGCAGGATCTGGCCTAACCATTGGGAAATAATTTAAGATCATGAGAAGTTAACATTTAGCTCAGTGCAGAATCACATGAAACATCTTTTGGTAGATTGGCCAATTGACCTTTGCTAGAAGTACAAGGACTCTCTCTGTGGTCTATTTGCCTTTCATATATAAAGCTTCAGTGACCTGGATCTTGGACATTAACTTAATGTAAAATTTAGTTGTCAGTTCTTTTATATACAAAGATAGATAAAGATATTAATATTCGAAAAGAGTTTTGCCCTTCAACCCAGTTGAGCTGGGCAGATAAAATTACCTGAAGTTGAACATAATGACAACTGTCCGTGGTTTATGCAAGCCATTGGTGTAAAGCCAATGTTACCTCAATAGAACAAGTCATGTTTTTCATACTCTGTTAGCATTTCCTAGGCCTCCACTTTCTGATTGGAAAGAAAGTTTATACAGTAAGTCATGGTCAGTCTGCTTTATTTCCTTTTTTCACCAATTAGGCTGGAATATTACTTTTTAATTATCAAAATAAATATTTTCTAAAAATAACCCAATTGCTATTTGAATTTTCCTATTATGTACATGGGATGTATTAGGAACATTGCAAGTGGTGAATTTTTGCTCTTGTATTAAAGGGAAAAAAGAGTATAGATATTCTAAGAGGATTCAGTTCCCTTCATCTTAAACTGGTTTGCACAGTTCTTCTGATTTCAGTTGAAAGAAAAATTTGAAGTAGAACTTTTGAAATTTGAGAACTAGAGCACATCGCTGAAACAAATGTATTCCTATATTGCATTTTATCACAAATATAAGCACAACTTAACTATTGTCAATTTGATAGCTCATAAAGTGAAGACTCTACCAAAGCACTCAGTCAAGCACTCGGAAATATTTATGCACTATCGTATTTCAATGAACTATCTACAAATTAATAAGCATTAATGTCATGTAACTTTAACAGAAAAGGATACATTCTTACCAGAAGATCTCAAACTATTTTATTTGCAATTTGATTCTTTTCTGCAGAGAACTCATAAATGAGTTATTTGACTGCATACTAAGTAAAGAGAAAGACAGTATTTTTGTTTCATGACATTTAGGTAGGACATCTAGAAGTTCATGCTAACCTTGTTACTGTTTATACCTTATTATGACTAGCAGATTCTATGCTCTCAGAAATAGAAATTGAACTATATCATTAGATCTCAACAAACAGAAATAACATTATCCTTGCCTCCAAAAATTACCTCTCTGTGACTGGGAGGATTTCTTACTCAAATGTTGGTGATGACCAGGAACCACAAAACAAAGAGCCAAATCTCCAGCAAATCCACAGGACAGCCTCTAATACAAACAGAAGCAACCACAATTGGAAGAGTAAATAACACATATTAGAGAGAACACAGTAGCATGATTTCAACACCCACCTTTATGTTTAATGTCTTGTTGTGACATATGTTTCAGCTAGAAGAAAACCATTTATAAACAACAGAAATATATTTTAATGCAATATATAAAAAGGCAAAGTGTGTTCCCAACTATGAAACTGCCAAATAAAAACAATTATGATAAATCACCTGAGAAAAAATCCTGGAGTGAACTCCTGGCCCTGGTCTCAGACAGTGGCAGGACTCCCATTGACGTCAGTGGAGAATGATTTTACCTCTGCTTTTCGGCCTGCCTGATGGGAGGAGCATCACCAGATGCAACTTTCAGTTGTCATATCAGATGTCACTTAAAACTTCTGTAGCAAGTGCTCTTTTCTGTGTGACTCATTTCAAACAAGATATGTGGAGTACTCGGAGGTCTCCTCTTGCCCAGTATGGGTTTCCCTTTGGTCAGAGATTTCTTTCTTGGGGACTACTGAAAAGCTTCACATTTGCTGGAGGAAATTCCTGTCCTCAAATTATTTCATTCACGTTCCAGTCCTTTTGCCAAACTTATGATTTATTTGGGATTTGTGGAAGCAGGAATCCTGAGGAATATTAGAGCTGCTGCCTCGCAATCAAATCTCCTGCTCACCTCGCTGGACTCAGGCAACCGTTGCCTCCTGCACACAATACTCTATTTCTTCCAAGATTTCTGGAAGCACAGAAAGCCAGACAAAGCAGGCAGCTGCCAACCACAAACACACTCTGACATTTTTCCATACGGAAAGCAGTTTTTTAAAGGAGATGCCAAGACAGCTTATGTAAAGGATTCTGGGAAGATCTTTTGCATACTCCCTCTCTAACTAGTCTCCTCTCTTTTTTTCCCTTTTGATTCACAAACTTTGCATTTATAGACCTTATTTTCCTAGCTCTATTTTTGTTACTTTTCATTGTATTATTTTGCATTTACCTTAACCTTTTTAATACATTTGTTCCTTTTTCTGACTTGTTCACTTTGTAGTTGACCTCTTACCAGGCCAATGACAGTCATACTGAAACCCCAGGAAAGACTCAGTCTTCAAATAAAGAAACTGGTGGGAATAAGTCAGAAATAAAATATCTTTATTTTCTTTTGATGTTCAACTCCTTTAACCTGTCAATTTTAAGAACAGGAATTTTATCTAAAAAGCAAAAAGAATTCTTTTTATAGCTACACACACACACAAAAAGATTTCCTTATGGAAGTAGGATATGCACATTGGGACAATGCGTGATTTTAATGAGGACTTCAAAAGGGAATGTGATTATTTTAAATTATGATTTTTGCCTTTGATGTCAAAGTGAAAGACGATTACATTATATGTTGCAAAAGTTAACTTTAGAAAAATTTATTTTTACTTACTTTTTATGTCCGTGATAATGCTGTGTATCTTAACGGAACTGTTTTTTGACATGTGAAGAATTTATTCACACTCTGAGTGGATCTCTTTGGTTCTCATTAAGTTAATTTAATCATTAGGTATTACAGGATACTAGATCCCAGTGTCCAGGTATCTTCCTTTTCACAGCCTGGAAAGTCAACAGCCTCACATACTAAGCTGGCTGACCTTCTTTGTCAGTTCATCTAAGAAGGCCCTTTCAAAAGGAATAGCTTGAGAAAAACCTTGTGTAGATATCCAGCCAGTCAAAGGATGGAGAAACTGTGGTTTATTATCTAACTAGACTTGCTTGCTTCTGAAGGTGTCCAGCCAACATCTTCATTCAAAATCAAGGTGCGTTTTACAGAATATAAAGAAGTCCTATAACAAGGCTTTCTTGTAGTCTAGTAAGCTCAGTTAGCTTGCTTCTCTGTGATCATTTATTTCTATTGGTTTTGAGGAAGATTTTGCACTTATTTTTCAAATCAGCTAGTATTGAAAGATGAAAACCCTGGACTAAATTCTTGTTAAGAACAACAGTTATTTGGAAAAAGAGGTGACACAGCTAGTATTCTCCAGCTCTTAAACTAGGGGTTACATTATGCATGAAAATCTCCCACATAGGCAACGCATGATCCAGTGAATGAAGTCAAAGCACAAGATTGTTTTAATCATTAAGTTGCTTGATATGATTGAAAAAAATGTATATTAAATAGGGATCAAAACATACCAAAAATAATTCCTGTTTTTAAGGAAACAATAAAAAAACCCAACAAACAAACCACTAAAAGTTTTGTAACAGAGAACATCTTTTCCAACTTCCCTTATAGTTTATTTTCAGATGATAGCTTTACCTTCAGCAGTTTCATGTGTTGGCAGTCACAACTGTAACGGTACCTCCCTTCAAAAAATCTCCATTTCAGTACTGAAGATAAAATGGATTTTCTCAATGTATAGGTGTTTAGCTTTAGCTTTTATGTGCTTTGGGCTATGAAACACTCCCTGAGATTCGCAAGGTTCAGAAATAAGACCCAATCACTTACCATGTGCTAGAAGAGATTGCACAATTATTGCTATATAATCTAAGGTATGCTCTCCCTGATGCCTGAAGCATAAGCTCTCTACATGACATGGGCAGCTGAAATGGGAACTGTGCCATTATGCTTAGGAGACAGTGGAAGAGGAGCTGGAGAGCAAGGACAAACTCTCATTTATAGTTTCACTACATCCCCAGATTAGGAAGAGAATCAGAGTCACTCAGATGGGGAAAGCCCCCAGAAGGTCTCTAGGCCAACCTCCCACGCAAATAAATGCCAACTCTGGGATCAAACAGCAGACCAGACTGTTCAGGGTTTTCTCTAGTTGAGTCTTGAAAACCTTCAAGGATGAACAATGTTTATGGGCAACCTGTTCCATTAGTTCACTGTCCTGACTGGGGTGGGTTTTTTTCCTCGTATCCAAGCTATATAACACCTTGTTGTTATCCAGGTAGCTTAAAATAATGCTTGAGTAAAAGCAAGCAAAATAGAGTGGAAAAAAGAGCAATTTTTCATAATGTCCCAGAGAGCCAAGAAAATTGCACATTTACAACAAATACTAGCAGGAGTCTGTCAAAAAACACATCTGTTAGAGACCATCCATTGCAACCCTCAGGAATGATACTACTGCTACAACTTCTAATGGCTGCTTTTAGGAGGCTGTGATACTTCATACAACCTCTCTCCTCTTTGAAGTCTCACAACATGTTTAGAATTTGAAAGTAATTTAGTTTTATTAAAATAAGATTTTGGGACTTTTTGTCTCTTGGTTAGTCTCTGGACTTGCCAGTAGGCGTCTAGCTCCTTGACTTAGTGGTCCTCTGTCCTTTAGTGATTCACTGGCAAGCTTCCGTATTGAACTTTATTCTGTTATCAACCTGTGTTTTTGTAAATATTTGATGTAATCAGCTTAATAGCAGAAATATATTTTTCCCAGCCTCTTGTCTGACATCAGACATAGTGGTAAATCAGCTCTTTAGAGTAACTGTTTTGCAGTCCCTTTCTCCAGTATATATTATAAACAAAACAATACCTTTCAAAGACGTGCTGAGGATGTGGTATTTCTGTAATTGTTAATATACCATAGTTAATAAACCATAGTTAATATGCTTAGCAATGTATTCATTCAGATAAATGAATAGGGACCCATTCGTAGAAAGGAGCTCATGTCAGTAAATATGCTTCCACCAGTTTGTATCCAGGCCATCTAAACTTCAAACACAAGTCCATGAGTATAAAACATAGAAAAAGTGTTATTGTTAAAGTCATGTTATTTTATTCAGTAAAAAATATTTTATTTCTGGAAAAACTTAACATAAAAAGAACTGTATTTCACACCAGAAAAATAACTGGCAAGGAGAAAATTACAGGATGACTTTTAAAGAGTTTGTGTGAGTTCAGAAAAAACATAACAAAACTGATTTTTATAAAGATGCCAAATTGTCAAAAAAATCAGTACTTATGCTATAATACTATTTTGTCAACATTTCCATTATAAATTTTATCTTACTAGTTTTTATAGGTCATATATAAAGACTCACTGACAGCTAAGCTGAGTTTAGGCTCTTTATCACATGACTGTAATGAAATGGAATTGTCTTTGGTTTTGGCAGCTTTAAGGCATCATAACCTAGATATAGCTTCATGTTTAAAATGAACCCCAAGGGAGATCTCTTCTGTGAATTTGCAAATCAAAAATTTCTTGCTAATTTTTTAATAGGGATTTAATCTCTGAAATATGTTAGTCCAGACCTCAATACATACAGGACTGAAAAATTACATTAATGGGCTTTTCAAAAGTGTAGTTTTATTATATGGATCAAGTTTGGGATCTTCTCCTTCCCCTGGAAGTTAGTTTCTGAGGAAGATTTTGAGGGTATTTTTCCCTTGATCAGCTTTACAGCTGGTTACTGGCAGTAAAGGGATTAGCTGATATGGACTTTTCTTGTTGGACATGTGAGCACCTCTGCTTTTTTGGGAAACCTGACATGCTGAAAAAACGGTATATGCTCTGTCTCAGAACAATGGGCATAATCTGTCAAACAGATTTATATCTGGAGAAATATAATTTCTTGAAAATGGAAACATTTCGTTTGCTATAAGACAAACCTAGAAGTTCAAGCTTGGTGGCTTCCAGCTCTTCATCAGTCTGTATGACAGAGAGACAAGAGCCTAGAAATCCCAGAATGCAAGTAGGAGTTTTTGGAGCTTCAGGCTGGTAGTTCTATCACCTTAAATGCAGACTTGGGAGTGTTTGGAAAATATCAAGCTCTAAGTATGTTCTCAAGTGCTGGTCTCCAAGGAAGGAAGTCTAAATTCCTGAGTTCTTCCTAGCTCACAGGGAAATTCTCAGTCTTCTCTCTGGGTAATTCAAATTCAAAATCTAGAGAAAGCGTGTTCTTCTTTATCCTAAAAGTTCCCAAAGTGTTTTCCAAGACTATCCCATTTCTACAAAAAAAAAAAAAAAAAAAAGGATAATTCCCTGTAGCCCAATGCTGGATAAGACTGCAAGACATGGTATTGAAGTTGATGGAAATATTCATGCTGGCAAAATTCAGCAAGTCTGAGTGGTATTATTAGGATAGTGGTAATACTTCATTTTTGGAAAAAGATAATTTTTTTAAAGAAATACTTACATTAAACAGTTTTTCCACCTTCAGTTAAGTTTAAGTTTAATATCCTAAAATAATGAAAGTTCATTTAAAATAATCTGTAAAGCAGATTGGCCACTGTTTAAATTAGCCACACTATACAGCTCCACTGACAGTAATATAGTAGCTTTAGTTTTACACTCATGTAAACTTAAACTTGGCTTTTTTATTTTTTTTAATATGCATTGACAATTTCTATAATCCACAGGGGGGAAAAAAAACACTGCAAGGAATGGGTATTTTTGGCATTAAAATTTTGGTATCTTATTTGTAGGTAAAATATGTGCCTTTTTTCACATCATATTCAGTATTACCTTTATCTATAATGTCTAAATTTCTATGGCTAGCAGGCCCTACATGTGAAATAAATGATTACTGTTTTCTTGTCTCTTAGGAAGACAGAAAATTCAGAAAAAACCCACATTCTTAGAATCACAGTTTTTGTCCCAAAGGCAGCAAATGTCTCTGACACCTCCTTCCACTCCCATTGCCAGCTCAGCTCTGGAGAGCAAGCTGTGAAGATGGAATTGACAAAGCTCCAGCTATTTTATGCATACAGTAGTTTGGTCCTTTAAAATCTGAATTATGGACCACATTGCTTTCTTCTGGAAAATCTCTCAGGAAGAGAGAAGGTATTCCAATGACAACATGAGAATGAATTTATGTGGAGGATAAGAGGACCCAAAAGTATTAATTTATATTTTATTATCAGAAAGATCCATAGGGAACTAACCACTTCATTAGTATGCCCCTGAATCTTGGCACTGGGGTGAAAAGCTGAAGTTTCATTCTTCATCCTCTTCTGGACATCATGTTGTTCACTTCACTCTCTCATCATTGCTTGATACAGGTTTAACTCCTCCCAAACAGATTCAAAGCACTTAGTCTGAGTAACATTTTATTCTGTAGGCAGTCTTCCACTAAAATTAATACACTAGCTATGAAGTAAAAAATACATAGAAAGATTAATACCAGTTTGTCCAAGAAAATGTCTAAACCACAGAGAAAGAATTAATGCAGCAGTATTTCCATTAATATTGTGGTCAGTTTGCCAATTCCACTGTCCACTCAGCATTTGGTGTCTTCCTCTCCTAGACCTAACTTGCCCCAACAAACCCTCTTAAGTGCCTGACCAGTCGTGGTTGCTAGTTATGTTCTCATCTGCTCCTGTTCAGAGGTTGGAGGCTCTTGTATGCAATTATTCCTTCCTTTATTCCTCTTCCATACCTAGCAGAGAGGGTTGCATATGCAGATCTGAAATAAAGCCTAGGGAAGAAGAAGACAATACTCCAATTTCTGGTATAGGTGTAAGGGAGGAACTCAATAACTGGTTAAATAGTAATTTGCTAGCTTCAGACTCATCAAAGAATTCTGATTGCAGTGGTGAGGAGAGCAACCAAATACATCTGGCTTTCAGGAGAGTGGAAAGTCTACTTTTACGCCAAAGCTAGCCCATAAATGTCTGGCTCAGATCCCAGCTTTGTTGGCCCATTATAAGCACTTTTATTTGACCTTTTTATTAATGTCAGTGTTGTTCTGAGCACACACATGTCATAGATTCTCAAACAGCAAGAAAATTAAAAGAGATGGTTTCATAATAATTAAATATACATTAGATAGCAGTGTCCTAAAGTACTAGCTTGTCTGAAATTAGTGAGAAGAGAGGTCAGTTTGTGCGTTCACTGTGAATCTTATGGCTTAGGTGCCAAACAGACAATGAATAGATAAAAAAGGTTGTGGCCTGTTTAAAGTGATTATAAGAAATCACAGCATGTGATCTAAATATAAAATCTTCCTTTGGGATTATTTATGTTGTTATTATAATCTTCTTTGAACAGGAACTTTTGTTGTTTCTGGTAGTACTATATCTGTCTTATGTCTCTCTTAGTTTACAAAAACAAGCCTGTTGTGTTTCTTGGAAATTATTACACATAAGATTCAGTGGTCTGCTGAATAAACGGGTATATAGTGTCATTTAAAATTGAAGTGTTTACGTCACAAAAATATGAAAATTAATATAAATTTTTTTTTAGTTCTTTTAGAAGGGTTTTTATGTGCATGAAGAGGAATTGAGATATAAAGGTGAATGTTCAGATGTATGTCAGATGAACAGATAAATTCAGTTTGGAATTTCTTGACACCAGGGGAGGAGCCACCATAAAACTAATTATGGAGTGTGAATGGATTTAATGAACATTGTGACACATAAAACATTCTATTTGTTTAATTTTTCATCCATAAGTCCAAATCTTCAATAGATGGACAAGCAAAAAGGACCTCTGTCTTGGAAATTTTTTTATTGCAGAACAGTGTGACTCAGGGATTTGTAGTGGATAGAGTTCAAGCCATTTATTCAAATCTCGACCAACCCAGTAGTGATCACAAGTCAG